>NW_026057576.1:51926436-52040381 GCF_023721935.1 Panthera uncia
AAGAGAAGAGAAGAGAAGAGAAGAGAAGAGAAGAGAAGAGAAGAGAATGCAAGCAAAGGAGGGGCAGAGAGTGAGAGGGAGACACAGAATCCGAAGCAGGCTCCAGGCTCTGAGCTGTCAGCACAGAGCCCGACGCGGGGCTCAAACTCAGAAACCGCGAGATCATGACCTGAGCTGAGGTCGGACGCTCAACCGACTGAGCCACCCAGGTGCCCCAGTGCTGGGTGAGTTTTAAGGGCCAGCAATGAGATAGCAAGATGAAAAGATAATGCAGTTATCTCTAAAGGGCTCACAAAGATGTGAACAAATGTGAACACAGATGTAGATGTGCACATATACCTACATGGCTGGATTGGAAGTGGGATGAGCATTGAGGAGTCAGGGAAAAGTTCAGAGCACAGAATGGCGCGTGAGTGGAACTTGAAGGCTGGGTAGTAGCTCGCGATTCTACTGCGTAGTGTGCATATATGATGTGTTCTGGAGATGGTGCTGTATCTGGTGAGGACTTGGGCACATCGGAAGGTGCAGAATGAGATGAGCCTGTATTTTCATGTTACAAAGTGGGACTTACGCACTGTACACAGTGAACAGACACTACCAGACTTTAATCACCAAATTCGATGATTGCAGATTTTCATTACAGAAAGAAAATTCTAGCGGCACTAAAGAAGGAAACTGGGGACAGACAATGTTCTCTGAGGATGTACTCTGAGACAGAGAGAGAAAGGGCCTGAATCAGGATCCTGGCGTGAGATAATGTAATAAAGGGGACCCATTTGGAAGATGTGTCTTAGTCAACAAACATGTTTGGTGAATAAGGCCATGGGAGAAGTTAAGGGCGCACTGCTTTCCTACTCAATCCATGCTTCCTAAGAGATGTCCTTCACCCATGGTCAGCTGTCACATATCTGTTTATATCTTTCAAACACGTATCTTCAGGATGGCTGCACATCATCCAGCATGTCCCTGTTGTAACCAGCTGGATGTCCCATAAGCATTTCAAAGTCAACAGACTGGATTAAAGCAGAACTTATAAACTTCCCTTCCAAATATATTTCTAGATACACTCCGTTGCTTAAAAGGTGGTGCCTCCCTGGAGTCTCCATAAGTCTTTTACTTGCCTCCACCCTTCCACTTAATCACCAAGTCTGGCTGATTTTGACCCTTGAAATATATTTTTTCCAAATCTGCCCTTGCCTTTCTGTCAATACTATTGCTATCTCCGGGTCATCCATTTCCTTCAACTCCCCTCCTTCCTTTATTCCATCCAGTTCATCAAAACCTCGTTCCAATTTTGTCTCCTAAAGATTCATTTTAATTCTATCTTGGTTCAGGTCATCACCATTTCTCAGTTTTATTAAAATAATAAAATAATAGTTAAAATAATGCTTTGTAATCTCCTCACCAGTTTGGTTCCTCAGCAAATTTCACCTAGCCTATTAAGGCACGTATAACCGGCCTCTCTGCTTCCCATTCAGGCCATTCTCCACCACCCCTTCCCCAGGCAAGCCATCTAAAACATGATTTGCCCATGCCACACCTCTGCTTACCACCTTTCATGGTCTGTCACCAACACTGTGAAGGCCAAGATTTTAGCAGGGCTGACAGTGTTCTTTAAGCCTCCACCTCCTTCTCCCCACCAACTCCCACTGCTCCCGTTTTCACTAAGTAGTTTCTAATTACATACATTAGCATAACCATAAATACAAGTTTCCAAAATCAAAACTATTTAGTCATTTCCTGTTCTTTTATGCACAACCCGTGGTTCTTCAATACCTCTAATTATTGAATTAGAATATATTACCACATTCTCTACAGAGCATACAGTAGTCCAGTATTCTTGGATAATCATAATTACAAATGTAGTCCTAAAGTTCTGTATTAAGATTGTGAATCTTTAATGGCATTTCCACGATTGAATTATGGAACAATTACTATGGCTTAAGTTTATCTGGTTTATCCTTAACCCGGCAAATAATGATAGCTGTAAATAATGATGATGATGATAGCTACCATGTATTGAGGACCAGCAGTGTGTCAGCTGTTAGTAAATACAGTTGATTCCAACAGGGTGGGGGTTAGAAGCGCCAAGCCCTGTGCAGTTTAAAATCTGCGCATTACATTCAACTCCCTAAAAGCTTAACTGCTAATAGCTTACTGTTGACTGGAAGACTTTATCAATAACATAAACAGTTGATTGGCACATCTTTTGTACATTATATGTATTACATACTGTTTCCTCTCAATAAAGTCAGCTGGAGAAAAGAAAATGTTATTAAGAAAATCAGAAAATAGAGAAAATACATTTAGAGTGCTCTACTGTATTTATTGGGGAAAATCCCCATGTAAGTGGAGGTATGCAGTTCAAACCCATGCTGTTTAAGGGTCACCTGTACTTTGTCCACGTTATCCCAACAGTTCTCAAAGTATATATTATTGTCTCCATTTTACAGATGAATAGACTAAGTCTAAAAGAGCCCCACCTTCTTCCGCAAAACAGTAATGCCAAAGTGAAGATTCGATCTCAAATCTGATTCCAAAGGTCCCTCTTGCAATCATGAGACAACATTTAACAAGAGTTTGTTAAATGTGTGAATAATTACATTAATTATAATAAAGTATATAAAGTTGTCTTTAATTCTGTGCTTAAATTCATGCTTTATTTTTACCAGCTTGTGCAAAACAGTTGCCAATGCTTAAACACTTACAATAATGTTCAAAGGATAGCAACGTAATATCTTTGCAGTTGGCTGTAGAGTTTACACTTAAGTTAATTGCATGTCAAAAAAAAAAAAAAAAAACAACAACTGTAAACATACCTGGGTGTCTGCCGGTGCTGATCCTCATGGAAGCTTCCTGCTATTATAAACTTCCTCAGGGAAGACTGCCTTCCCCCCATACACATTAGGTTAGACCCCCACTCCTTGTACTATGTTGCAAGCCCTGGTCTTCTTCTATCCAATTTTTAAAAATTATAATTTATAAGTTTTTCTGTAATTATTTCTTCAGGAATATCTCCCACAGAGAGATAAGAAGCCCATGGCTGGAGGGAACCGGTCTCTTCTTTTCATTGTCTCCTATCATCTAGTCCTGTGCCTGGCACAGGCATTTGCTTTGCACCTGTCAGATGAATGAATGCATGCACAAAAATGGCAAGGAATACAGATACGTGAAAATCCTTTCAATGTTAAAAATCATCTAACACGGATCACAGGAACTGAGGAATGGGAGCTGTTGAAAGAGGTAAATATCCAATTTCAGAAGACCACGAGTGCCATGCTAAAGAGTCATAAACAGTAATTAGCAGGAAGTACAATGACTAACACAGTGTGTTGATTATAGCAGTCTTACGATGGAAAATAGTAAATGATCAATTTGATTACTTTAAGTTCCTAGTTACATGAGCTGGTTGTTTAATAGCTAAACAATAATTCAGAAAATTCGCCTGATGATTACCACATATTTTTTCACTTACTGCTTTGTAAATAAAAACCTTAACCACATTTAAGCTTTCTCAAAGACACCATCCACATTACTCTCTCATAGAACTCTCTGTGCTCATGACATAAAGGGGCTGTGCAGTCACAACTCCCCATCTTACAACTTCTGCTGTGGCTGACATAAAATGAAACTAGGGAAGAGAGTGTGATCCAAAATTAAACAGGAGGCATTACATTTTCCATCTAAACGGTGCCCTAGTTCAATGTATGGCTGATAGGAAAGGTACATGTGCAGCAAGCCTCACTTTCTTTGCTTGAAAAACTAGCAGTCATAAATTGAAAAACATCTCATGAAGTCCAGTAACTTAATTTTTTAACTGGTACATTTTTATCATCATGTAAAAACCGATGATCATAGGGAAAAAAACTAACTTGTGAAGAGCATGAGCTTCTCATGTAGAAAATTAATTGCCATATTCAAAACCACAAAATTATGTGTATGATCTACAACAAGGCAGGTGTTTCCCAGGCCCTCATGTGGTTCAGCTTTATAACACCCGATTGCCTTTTGTGGTAGCCAGCCTCCCAAATGGTCTCCAGTGATCTTCACCTGTTGGAGTTCATAGCCGTCTGTAGCCCCTCTCACATTGTACTATGTTAAATCTGTGACCAACAACTTACAACAGTAGTAATGGTATGTCCCTTCTGAGATTAGGTTATTAAAAAGACTGCGGCTTCTTAGATGATGATGCCTTTTCCTTCTCCTCCTCCTTCTCTGTCTCTGTCTCTCTGTCTGTCCCTCATCTGGAATCGCCCAGTTGCCATTAACATTAAATCAGCCTATGAGGAGGCCCAGATGGCAAGAAACTAAAGTCTCTGGCCAACAGACAGTGAGGAGGTGAAGTCTGCCAATAACCATGAAAGTGAACTTGCAACTAGATCCTTCGACCTGGTCAAGTCTTGAGATGACTACAGCACCAGCTGGCATCTTGACTGTAACCTCTAGAGAGACCCTGAGCCAGAAACAATCAGGTATGTTTCCAGATTCCACCCCTCGGGAATTGGAGATAATAAGTGTTTTAAGCTGCTAAGGTTAAGCATAATTTCTTACACAGCACCTACCTCAGAAAATTCTTATGAGGGTAAAATAAGAGAAAGTACTTAGAAAAATGAATATTAAAGTGCTATCCTAAGGTCAACACATCATCATGGCTAATTCCATTTCCCACTCACTCTAGTAATAGACACAGTGTCTCAGTGTCTGAAGGGAGATTTCTGCATAACAAAGTCAGCTATGAACATGTTCTCCTCAAATCTCGTAAAATAAAAGGTCTCTGAAATATCACCAGCTGTGTTCATTATTACAGCCAGCCTAAAATTCACTCTGTTCTGCCTTCATTTAGTGAAAATTAAACTATAGTAATTTGTTTTTATAAGAAATTTTCTTAATGTGTACTTTTCCTCACTAAAGGGATACTACTTTTTAGCACTAAGAAGATAATCCTGCTGGGAATAAAAAATACCAATGTTACATTCATAATTTTAGCATTCACTTTAAAAGCGATCCAGTGTGTGACCATCACATATGTATAACCAGAGATGTCCCCCAAGAAATACTTACCTTTTGAAGAAGCTAAAATCTTGGCATTGTTCTTCCAAACTGAAACTGGTAATAGCCCTAATAGCCTATAGGAAAGAAAGAAAGAGATATGTCGTTACTGAAAGTAACTCTAGTTTGAAAAAATATGATAACAGTTAATGCTTTATAGCTTTAAATTCCAGGAGTAATATATTTCAGAAATGACTTAACCTCCAGGATTAATATAATTCTGAAAGTAGTTAAAAGAAAACTATTTCTGGCAGTAGATAGTCTACAACAATATTATGCTTCATTTATGACTCATTTTCCACATGAAAAAAAAGTTTTAACAAATACATTTATAAGAAGCAAAATGTAATAAATAAACCAAAGAAATGAAAGTGCTTTATAAAGCTGTAAAAAATCAGATAAACAACAGGTATTAGAACATTGGCAATGTTATTATAAAAGCAAACCGTAAAATGGCATTTGGGGAAAAATGCGGACAGTGAGAAAATAAAAGCTACATAAAAGAACAAGGGAGGAAATTTAGACTCAGTCATGTCAAGAGCAATGTGTTTCTTAACCACTGAAAAAAAGCATTTCCATTAGAAGGACAGATTCAAGTGGTTTAACATTGGAAGACCATAATCTTCTGAAGGACGGAAATCTATGAAAAGATCTGTGAATAATAAAAGAATTGAAAATAGAATAAAGGGCAGAGGGAGGACAGGAGGAGAAAAATGAGTAAAAAGATGCTTCTTAACAATATAATTTGAATTTAAAACTCAGAACATCTGCTTTTATAAAAATCTGAGTGTATTAGCTTATAATAATTAGTATCTTCAATTGCAAGAAAGAAATAAAAGGACTATTAGGAAAAGAAAAAACCACACACCACCTTGAGGACAATAAAATTTTCTCTGATTCAAAAGGGGAGCTTCTTACAGACCAGTAGCAGCTGTATGTGCGTCTTTCAAAGGGCATTCTTCTGAAAGAATTTAGATCAGACAGTCCATTTATTTTTGCTAATAAAAAATTATATCTGTAAAATGATATTTGTTCTCTGTTTGATCTTCTTTTCTAATCTTACCATCATTTAAGAGCTATGCACAATAAAAAGAAGGTTCTCTTCTGTTTTAAAAAGTTAAAATTTTAATTTGATAGAGTCGTCGAGCCTATCAAAGAATTGTTAGAAATACTCCTTATCTGAAAAAGAAAAATCTAGATTCCAAATTTTCACTCAAGGCTGTAAATTCTTCTTTTGGCAATAATTGCTATAAGTATTTCGTTTCCGTAAAGGTGATTTTAAAACTGTATTTTCTGGGAATTATGTGACTTATTTTTATAAATTTCTGGGAATAAGATGCATCACTATAAACTTCTTTAGGTTCTAGGGGCAAAATACCTAATAATAGTATTTACTTCCTGAGAATATTGTTTCTCCTCTTGATATAGCAAAATTCTATGACCCTCAGATTCTCATTGGTTTTCTACCTCTGGTTATATTCATCTTTGATTTTATATGTATTAAAATTACTACTTTCTAACTTGTTTTTACAAATCACCATGTTTACAGTATGCCTGAATCCCCTTCCATATTTCATATAGTTTAGAAAAACAATAAGCTTTTGTAGGATTTGAGTGTTTTGTGATCACATTATGTCTCACGTGCATCAGGTTACCATCACCTGGAAGAAAGAATCTAGTTTGAAGGAAGTTGCAAGACAAGAGGGTCCAGACAGAGCAATCTAACCCATCAAGTGCAGATGCGTAAGAGTTTTGTAGTTCTTCAGTGTCATCTTTCCAGCCCAGCCTACAGATTTCTAGCTATTCTACTTACTGCAATGGCTTAAATTGTCTACTTTACTGCCCAAATGATTGGCTACTTGCCAAACCACAACTTTGCTTTAGAAAGCACCCCTTAAGTGGAGGTTTAACACAATTATTGAGATAATTCATCCCAAAAGAAATGCATTGGGAAAAACCTGCCTTTTTTTTTTTTTTTTTTTTTTTTTTACTTTATCAAGATTGATATTGTCTACGTGGATGAAATTCATTGCACAGTTTTTGTATTTTGCCTCCTCTAAACTAGACTAGTCAGGTCTGTAAACTAGAAGAGACTTCATCCTGCTATCTAATCTGACCAGCTCTGACTTTAACTGCCTCCTGACAAAGTTTTTCAGAGGCATATCTATGTTAACACACAAGAGAGCTGGCTTTTGTGTTACCTACCTAACTCATCATGAGGTAAATGATGGAATGGATTTTTGAAAGCTCGACTGACCATTGACAAAGACCAGTTATTTTATTTATGTTGCATAAAGATCATGTACAGTTTTTTTGCAAGAGGATTTAACATTCCATCTAAACAATATTTGATAAGAAAATATATTCTGAATTTGTGTGTGTATTTGGAGTGATAAAATTGATATTTCTCCTCCCAGCTCTATTTTCATCAATGAAAGGAAATCAATAATCTTTTAAACATGAAAATCATCTAAATGTAATAATGATTATATAAACTCAGAAATAGAATGACATAAATAAAATATAAGAATTACACAAAAGTCTCCCAGAGAATATATTAACCACTCATGGTCTCCATGTAAGTTGTTAGTCCTATAAAAAAAAAAATACATTGTATAAATTATTTTTTAACTTTAGTTCATATAATAGAACTTACTCTATGCTTAAGTGTTAATATAAATCCTCACAATAAACAATGAGGTAAGAACTATTATTATCACCTGGCTCCTTCATCAAATATTAGTGGTAGTCACTAGAGGATGCCCACATATGGGTCATCTAATGCTCATCCTTCTCGACACATGCTAAGTTAGGAACAAATGGATAACCTTTTTGGTCAAAGAAAGGTGTGCGAAAGTAGTCTCTGTCATTTCCATGAAAAAATTTTAAGTGTTCATGTATGATTCTCAGCATCCCTTTCCACTACCTCAATAATTATGGAAATTCTTATCAGGATGGTATTTTCATTAACCTGAATCCAAGAATGATTATGACAAATAAAGGCCCCCTGAAGAACAGCTTAAACATATAGAATAATTAGAAAAAACTGTTGTTGATTTTTTTTCTGTTGAGTTACTGGGATTTGGAGACTTGTTTGTCGTTGCCCCATAACCTAGTTTTTCCTAACTCATACACTAATTATTTCTTGCAACTTACCATTGTTAGTCTGGAACACATAAAGCTATCTTGTTGTTGTTGTTGTTGTTTGTTTGCTTTTTAAAAAGATTGGAAGAGGAATGATGAGCAAGGAAGGAAGAAAAAGAGGGAGTAATACCTTTATGCTACTACTACTCCTTCTCATCTTTCCTTCTTTCATTTTCCATCTTCCTATGATAAATCTTGAGCCCTAAAATGGAATTTTATAGACTCAGGGGCAGGAGTGGAGAGAGTTTGTTTCTAGATATGGAAAAGAAACGTGGAAGCTTCCCATTTAAGACTCAATAGAAATACTCTTAATTGCTATGTTGGGAATATGATGGAAAAAAACCAGCTGACTAAAATATCAAATATCTTCTTCCTACTATAAAAAACTCTAAAGAATTAGCTTGCACCATGTGAAATTATCATTCATATGCATCAAAATGACTAATAATAAAATAACTTCAAGATAGTCACCTCTGACCCCTTCCTCATATAACATTGGAAAGAATGTGAGAGGAAAAGTAGAAAAATTATGCTTATCTCTTTAATTAGTACAACACTCAATAGATTGGCAGATTGGAAGTGTGAAAGGAAAGGGAAAGCTAAGAAGGAACAGTTTGAAAATCATTGGAATTTCAGAAACAGGTACAAATTACACAATTTCAGTGACAGCCAACAGGGTGGATCAGGATTGTGAACTAAAAGGTTAAAGGCGAGGTATAAAGCAAGAAAATTATAGTTATAGAACAAAACTATTAATAAAAGATTTTTAGTAGTAGAAAGGGAATTTTGACAGATCTGTCAACACTTTCTCATAACTTTCCAGCATTGATCTTCAACATGGGGGCCAGAGCATAGACATTAGTTGTAGAAAGTTGCTAGTAATGGGGATAGAGGAACAGAACATAGTAAAAAGTCAAGGAGATGAGAGATGTTGGATGCCAATGAAGAGATTACTGAAATCACTACTGGAGGTCAGAGGATGTTTATATAACTTCGTGGATTAAAGTATTCTATTCCCCTGAATTTCCCACCATCTTGGGATTTTACATGAGGAAGGCAACTAGATGTGAGGATGGGCTGTTTGTTTTTTTATCTCTGTTAGAGGAGCCGATCCAATGTTTTAATCTAATTTATTTTATTTTAATGTATTCTTTCCCCCAGGCAAGAGTTTTGCTTAGGGGAGATGGTATAAAGCTAACTGATAAGATGAAATAGCTAGAAGTATTTAAATTTTTTATTTTATTTTTTTTTCCAATTTTGAAATACAAATGGAAGATGAAAGCAATTCATATTAAGAGTTTTATAAGTTGAAAACAGGCTTCCTGTGAATCATGTGCAAAGTAGCTGTAAAAAAAAAACAACTCAATAGAAATGGAATTGCCAAGTCATAAGAGATTCACAAATTGCCCTCAATTAGGCTGCTGAATTGATCTGTGGTCTCCATATCCACGGAGGAGGATGTTTACTGTCCTTGGCACAATAGAACAATCCTATCCAAATCACTACATCCAATCCTTGATGCATTCTTTTTGTTTTTGTTTTTGATGCATTCTTTTAAGGAACGTTGACATTTTGTGCATCCAGAGGGCAATAATGGGAGGGTACAGATGAGCAAACTAGAGTTTTGCAGCTTCAACAACTCTTGAAATATTTCAACCTTCTGTCACTTGAGAGAAAGAGATTTGACTCAGTGCTGTAGCAAAGGATTCGGCATATTTCATTTGGCTTTAAAAATCATGTTAGGTTGCTATTGAAAAAAATAAATAAAGGGCATTCAGAAATTCTGGGGAAAATGGTGGAGTAGGAGGACCCTAAACTGAACCTGACCCAGGGATACAACTAGATAACATCCACATTAGTGTAAATAATCCAGAAAATGGAAGGAAGACTGGCAGAACAGACTTTCCACAGCTAAATGTAGAGAAGAGGCCACATCAAAGAGAGTAGGAAGGGCAGGGACACGGTTGGGAACTAACAGACCAGCAGTACTGTCTGTGGAAGGGAGGACACTGCAGGCACAGAATGGGGGTGGGGGGTGGGGGGTGGGGAGAAAATAAGAGCCTCGCACCAGAAAACCCAATCAAAATAGGAGAGATAGAGTTTTTCAGACAAACCAAAGTTAAAGAAATTCATCACCACTAAACCAGCCCTGCAAGAAATGTTAAAGGTGACTGAGTGGAAAGGAAAGACCATATAGTAGGAGTAAGAAAGTAGGAAACACAAAAGCAGTAAAAATAGATACAGCTATAAAAATTAGTCAAGGGATTCACAATACATGAGTGTGGAGTATTATACCATATACCTAAATCATCGTTGGTGGGGGAAGAGGAGTGAAGAACGGATTGAAACTTAAGTGACCATTAACTTAATATAGACTGCTATATGCAAAACATGTTATATAAAAAAAAAGGGGGCACCTGGGTGGTTCAGTCAGTTAAGCATCTGACTTTGGCTCAGGTCATGATCTCATGGTTGTAGGATTGAGCCCTGCATCGGGCTTTGTGCTGAGCATGAAGCCTGGTTGGGATTCTCTTTCTCCCTCTCTCTGCCCCTCCTCCTCCTCAAAAATAAATAAGTAAACATTTGAAACAATAAAAATAAAAAAATTAAAATGCAAACAATGTAAAGTAGTATCTAATGAAGTCAGTCTCCCTCCTTTATCTGAGCCTGGTTAGATTTCTGCTCTGATAATTTGTGATTCTCTGTAAATGCCTGTCTCTTCAATTTCGGGGAAATGGTCTGTCCTGGGACCTTACTTCTCTGAAGGATCTAAGAAGAGTTGATTTTTCAGTTTGTCCAGTTTTCACTTGCTAAGATGGGGTGGTGACATCCAAGCCCCTTGCATGAAAAACTGGGATCTGGGAGTCCCTGTGCTTTATTTTCTATAGTTCCAATGGTATGTTTTAAGACCAATGAAATTTCTTCATCATATAATTTGCAGTGAAATTTTCATGTAAGATATGAGTTTTTTAAAAGTTTATTTATTTTGAGAGAGAGAGAGAGGCTGCATGAGTGGGGGAGGGGCAGAGAGAGAGGGAGAGAATTCCAAGCAGGCTCCATGCTGTCAGTGTGGAGCCCCAGGCAGGGCTGGATCCCACGAATTATGAGATCATGACCTGAGCTGAAATCAAGAGTCAGATGCTTAACCAACTGAGCCAACCCAGGAACCCCAAGATATAATATTTTTGACTAAATTTCCGTTTGCTCCTCATTAGATCTTCCACCATTGTCTTCATTATACTTGTGCTTTCCTCTATAATCCTTGAGTCATTTTAATATTGTTTGACAAGTCTACTATCTCTGCCATTTGGGGTCTCTTTCTCTTGGGCCCCTTTTTTTTCCTGGCTGTGGGTCACATTTGTCTACCTCTTTTCATGCATAGTAATTTTTGTGGTTGATGGTCAATTCTGGACATTGTAAATTTTACACTGTAGCTTTTTAATTTCCTCTAAAGACAATTATACTCTGTTCTAGTAGACAGTTAAGTTACTTAGAATCAGTTTGCTCCTCTCCAGGTACATTGTGATGCATTGTAAAGATGCCTCTTGAAATGCCTGGCTGGCTCAGTGGGTAGAGCATGTGACTCTTGGTCTCCAGGAGGTAGCTTCAGCCCCACTTTGGGCCTGGGACCTACTTAAAAAATAATCTCTTTTTCAATCCCTCCCCCTTCTCTCTGGTAACCTTCCTCCTTTTTCAGCACAACTTTCATTACTCTGCAGGCTCTGGTGTTTTCACATCAAATCATCCCTAAGAAAGAGAGCCTGGAAAACAAATTCATTCTAAGAAAGAAGTGACCCTATCTCACCAGAATGGTCACCCAAGGGAATAACCTCAAAATGATCAAGTTTTGACACTGACTTAACTGGGTAAATAGGTTTTTGAGAGTTTGATGTTCTCCAAGCTCCCTTATAAATCATAGCACATGGGAATATCTAAGCCTAACCTACATTTGAGGAATTACTAGTCTCTTTTACTCACTGTAAGGCTGTCAGCTTCTATGAGCTCCCCTCACTGTTCTGATAGTCTGGATATCCTTAAGGAACAGGTGAAACAGATTCTGCACCCAAGGGTGGGGAATCTTTTCCTAAAGAACTGGCTTTGACTTCTACTTGGGAAAATTACATGGGTGGTGCCAAATACTGAATTGCTAATGTGAAGAAGAGTGCACATAGCCAAGAGAGAGAGACTGACATCATTACCCAACTTCTAAAAGTGGCACATCAAAGAGGGGGGGGGGGGCACCAAATCAGGTGATATCTCAGTATGCCCATCTGAGCTCTGCTCTAGACCCCACGATTCTAGACTAACAAGTTATCCATGGATTTCCCATGAAATTTGGCCCATAAAAAGGAAAAATCCATTCAAATCAAATGAGAATATTTCCTTGACTCTGTTCCTTAGAGGACATATCCAGCCTTGGGTGACGTGACCGCCTTTGCTCTTCAAAAGCTACTGCCTTTCTCCACAGTTTAATGTTAAAAGTTATTACTTATTAAAGATTATGGCATGATGTCCTCAGAAACTATCAGAAAGTCCCCAAATAACCCAGGTAATTTAAACTCCTCATGACTTCTGAATAACTGTAGTCATTACAGTTACTTAGGATTCGTATCAAAAAAAAAATTAAATTTAAAGCTCATGTTAATGAAGGCACCATTTCCCCAACAAAATTTAACTATAACTACTCTTCAAATTGTATTTGATTTAAAATTTTTCATTTCCCTTAAAATTCATATGTAAAAGAAGAATAATCATATGAATTTTTGGTCTTTTAATAAATGCATTTTAAAACTGTACTTAGAAACTGAGAATTATGCACAGAATTATGCTGCCAAGTATAGATTTCTACTAACTGCCTCCTTATGGCAATCCCAAGGCTATTGGTTTTTGGGGAAACTTGTCAGACTTTGAAGGTAGCTGTCAATAATTTAGAAACAGATATATCAATGACAAAATGTATTATTTTTATTCAGTAACTCTTGGCTTTTATTAAGTTCTCTTTCTCATCTTGGTTGTCTAATCGGTGGCATTTCTTTCCTCCAGAGAATCCAAATATTGTATTTTAGGATAATGCAATGTTTTTCTAAGCCGTTCTTCACATATTTCACTATTATACTAACCTTGTGAAAGAAACAAGGTAAGGTTGTTATCCTTATTCTATTAATTAAAAAAGAAAACAAAACTGAAGCACAGAGATGACAAATGACTTGTCTAAAGACATGAAGTTGGCAGTACATTAAAAACTATTATTAAAAAATGATGACTAATCTCAAAATATATTAGTGATGCAAAATGTTTACTTCTTCCCATTTTCAGAATCATACATAGCAAGAGCCCATTATATAACTATCTTTACCTCACTTCCAAAACATGTACACTCTCATCCATCCTGACTCTCTTTTCATGTTGCTGTTACAAAATGGGTACCTGAGAGTGAGCCATGAAACGATGTCACCAAATAATCAAAAGTAAGTGAAAATCATAAAGAGCCAGTTTCTATCCATCCCTGCCCCCTTCCCCAGTGCCCACCGGGGGTAAAAAAAAAAAAAACAAAAAAAAAAAAAACACGACAGGCTTGTAAGCATCCAGCTATGGCCACAGAGCTGTTTGATTGCTTAAGCCGGGTGGTCAGACAATAGGACCAGAAAGAATGGCTGCTTCCTTCCTTCCTGTTGAGTGTTCTGCCTGAGTGAGCAAATTCAATAGCACTTTGCTTCACAGCAACACTAGGCTCTAGCACGAGGGAAAATCAACAAAGAGCCATTCTAGGGCATTTCCAACCCCACCTAAGCCAAGCCTCTGAGCTATAGAACCATGGGGGAGGGGCTGGCCAGGTTTGGCACTCCTGGGAGTGTGTGCATGAAAGCCCATAGACATGCAGGTTATTGTTTATATTAAGACCACTGGTTACACAGCTTCAGGAATCTGTAATTGCCCAGTTGAGTTGTTATCATTTTGCACTTTCTAATATACAATTCTCTGAAATGTTTCAAAATGTTCCTCACTGTGGCAACAAAGACAAAATTGGTATGGACAAGTGTGATGACAGTAATTCTAGAATCACCTGGCAGCCTCCTGCAGCAAACCATCTTTCTCTTCCTCCACTGACTTTTATATCTATGTGTATAATAATTTAGCCAATTTGGCAGTTAAGAATGGGAACCAGAGAAAGTGTAAAAGTCATTAAATATTTAATACTGTGTAGTTTTAACTAAACCTAAATTTCTAAGTTAATACTGAAATAATTTTGTATTATCTGTAGAAGCATATATATATATATATATATATATATATATACACACACATATATATATGTATGTATGTATATATGTGTGTGTGTGTGTGTATATATATATATATATATATATATACACATGCTGAGTGTATAACTTCAAATATCCTCAAAATTACCTATGTTGTAATTATACACAGGAGAACTAATATTGAGGATGATTCTCTTCATGTTGGTTCAATTTTTTCCTCTTACCATTTATGTGTATATACCTATGCTGTTGACATTTCAAGAAAATATACCTCTAAATTGCCCATCAAAAATTAAATATCATCTTACAGAATAATGCATTATTTGTTACTCCCCCTCCCCCTGCTCTATGTCAGTAGGCTGAATTTCTAGAGACAGTCCTCAAAATTCCACACCCTAGTCACTGGAGCCTATGAATGTGATAAGATATTACTCCCATGATTGTGTTATATTATATGGTGCAACTGGTCTAAAAAAAGATTATCCAGGTGGGCCTGATCTAACCATACAAGCCCTTTTTAAGCAAAGGACTTTCTCTAGATAAGAGAGATTCAGAGTGTGCAAAGGACTTGACCCACAAAGGTTGGTTTGAAGATGGAAGGAGCTACATGAGAAGGGGTGTAGGTGGTCTGGAGGAGCTCCGTGTGACTTCCAGACAACAGCCAGCAAGGAAACAGGAGCCTCGGTGCTATCTATATGTGCTAGGAACTAGATTTTGCCAACAATCTGAACAAACGTAGAAGGGAATTCTCCTCCAGAGCCTCCAAATAAGGGCCCAGCCCAGGAGATAACTGATTCCAGTCTGTGATACCCTGAGCAAAGAATCAAGCCAAGCCCATCCAAATCTGTATCTACAGAACAGTGAGATAATAAATGGATTTTATTTTAGGCCAGGTTCGTGGTAATTTGTCAAGGCAGGAAAAAAAAAAGGACCAAAGACAAATTTCCTTCTCTTCACTACATTGAATTTTCTTAATTGCAAGTGCAAAGTTATGAATATGAATATGTATTTTGTCATCTATTGTTATTGATATGGACACAGTTTCTGCCACTGTGACATCCATGATGTTTCAATATTTCTGGCAGTGAAAGTATATGTGTATTTATACACAGACATTTCCGTAACTGGAACTTGGTGGCATCCAACATTGTCATTATAGAGACATTTAGAGTACATGAAGCTATAATATGGTTAAACTAAATTATATTATTCATCTGATGGATTTGAACTGAAACATATCTTGGATTCACAATTGAAGATGAAAGATGAGATTCTTTATTATAAAGTTAAAAGATAAGATTCTGTATTAAGTGACTAAAGAATGTATAATGCTTAATCCTTTGATATGAAAAATTGAACTCGCCATGCATTCTCATTTGTAGTCATTTACACACGACTGCATTATAGCCTTTATTTTATTCCATAAAAATGAGTAAGGAAGGGGCGCAGTTGGTTAAGCCTCGGAGATCAGCTCAGGTCATGATCTCATGGTTTGTGAGTTGGAGCCCCACCTTGGGCTCTGGGCTGACAGCTCAGAGCCTGGAGCATGCTTCAGATTCTGTGTCTCCTCTCTCTGCCCCTCCCCCACTCATACTCTGTCTCTCCTTCAAAAATAAACATTGAAAACAATTTTTTAAAAATGAGTACGTAAAATAACCTCTAATGAAGAAAAATAATTCCTACAAACTAGAAATTATGTGAAGGCCTTTTACATTGAAACTTTATTTTCTTATCTTTTTTCAAGTTTATTTATTTATTTTAAGGGAGAGAGAGTGGCTAGTGCAAGTGGGGGAAGGGCAGAGAGAGAGAGAGAGAGAGAGAGGGAGAGAATCCCAAGCAGTCTCTGCACTGTCCGTGCAGAGCCCAATACTCGAACTCAGGAACCATGAGATCATGACCTGAGCCGGGATCAAGAGTTGGATGCTTAACCAACTGAATCACCCAGGCGCCCCTTTCACTGAAATTTTAAAACAACCCTTTTAAGAAGTTACTACTCTGATACCCCTTTCGCAGAGGAAGCAACAGCAGCTCAGAGAGGTTACAGGATTTAACCAAGCTCACAGACCGAAGCTGGAATATGAAACAAGACGACACCAGAGCCCTGGATCTTATTTTTAGTAATGTAAAATATGATTTTGTTTTGAATTTCCAACATATTTAAGAGTTGCAGGTACAGAACAAAGAACTTTTTTTTCCCTGAGCCATTTGAGAATTAGTAGCTGATCTGATATCCCATTACCACCAAATGCTAAGTGTATATATCCTACAAATAGGACATTTTCTCACATAAGCGCAATACAGTGATCAACATTAAGAAGTTAACCTTGGTACATTAGCACCATCTAACCCTTAGACCCCATTTAATATTTGGCAATTGACCCAATAATCTCCTTTATGAATATGGATCCAGTCAGAATTACACATTTCACTTATGTGTCATGTTTCTTTAATCTCCTTCATTCTGGAAGAGGTCCTCAGTCTTTGCTTAATTTTCAGGACTTTTGAAAATTCTAGGCCACTTGTTTTGCAGAATATCTTTCAATTTCTGTTTGCTGTTGTTTCCTTTTCATTACATTCAAAGTATCACAAGGTAATTCTGAGTTCTCATTATACCTTATCTAGTGGCCTACAATGATGTTGTTCACTTTAATCTCTCTCTTTTTAAAAAATGTTTATTAATTTATTTTTGAGAGAGAAAGGGAGCATGAGCGGGGAGGGGCACGTACAGAGGGGGAACAGAGGATCTGAAGCAGGCTCTGTTCTGACAGCTGCGAACTGGACATGGGGCTTGAACTCAAAAACCCTGAGATCATGACCTGAGCCAAAGTTCGACACTCAACCAACTGAGCCACCCAGATGCTCCCACTTTAATCTCTTGATCAAGGTGATATTTGACAGATTTTTGTGCTATAAAGTTTTTTTTGTTCCTTTACAATTAAAGTATTTTGTGAGGGAGGTTATTTGAAGGTATAAAATATCCTATTCCTAAGTAAAGTTTCAGTTTATTCATTTATTATATCAGTATCATCTCATAGATTTTTACTTTATTCAGTGACTAATAATCCATTACTATCATTATTATATTTATCTTTATTTTGGCCAATGGGAGGTCATATAGGGTGGCTTCTATATTCATTCATTTGACACATTAACTTTTTATTTAAATCACTTCCTTACTTTCTGATACAATTGCTTTCTAAAAAAAGGTCCCAGAATCAGCTATTTCTTCAAGGTTCTTTGGTTCCTTTGTGTAGAGAATGATATATAGAAGCCCAGATTTGGGTGCTAGACGTATTCATTGCTATTGGGGTATTATCCTGAGATCCTTTCACAGAACTAGGGAATGTACGTATGTATATACATACACATTAACATCTATTTTTATTTCTGTATAAAATATATTTAATATATGTTAAGAATATATATATATATATATATATATATATATATATAAAGATATATATAATAGATAGATAGATAGATAAATAGATTTAATGTATATCTTTGTGCATTGAAATCCACGAGTCCACACCAATACTTCCTATTCCAATGCAACATCACAGGGTTAACTGTCATTTCCCCCTTTCCTCATTTATAACTTTCTTGTCAGAAAATAGGAACCTATCTCACTTTATCTACATATTCTACATTTGATCAATCACACAGTATGGAACAAAAATCATATCACCACAATTACCCCTCATTTTTATCAGGGCATAATGACCCTCTCTGAGACACCCCACATGTAGAAACCCTCCTCATCTGCTTCAGCTCTAGAACTCCATCGGGCCTTTTCTCCAAATGGAAAATTTCATCACTTTGCTTGGACTCTATACCTTACACCCAGCTGACACCCCCCTCCCACTCCCAACCACCATCACCATGTACTTGCTATTATCACCCTACGTGGGCTAAACATGCTGGCCAGCCCAACTTGAATACCCTTCCTGGGCAGTGACACTGATACCAGGACACAGCACAGGTGAACACCTTTCTCACCTTGCTTGGTATCCCACATCCTCATCTGGCCTTTCTCCTTTGGGAAACCTTCTTCACACTAGACCCTGGTTCTTATGCACTCACATGAACAAGGAGAAGGATGAAGCTATTACACTTGAATAATAATTTCATTTGTATTTGCACCTGACATGATGAGTAACAGCTGCTACTGAATCTACCTGCACAGGAAAAGACAGAGAGGATTAAGTAATTCATTTTCCCCTGAACTTAGAGATACCCTAATCAAAATAAACCAAGTTGGAGAAGTTTGCTCTTAGTGATTCCATCCTGCTCAGTTACCTTTCTTTTCCAGGACATGAGACCTTTCTCTTTGACTAGCTTCTTTAAGGCATCAGGCAAATTTAGGCTTAATGAGCAAGACAGGTTTCATTTTATTTTTTCAAGAAAATGCTGAAGCATTCACCCCTTTTTTGTCTCCTATAAATAGCTCAGGCTCTGCCTACATAAAGGATAGATTTCTTTGGTGCTAAACTCTGCTCATACATAAAAAGGCACCACTCCTAAGTCAGCTTCCAATACTATCATATTAGCTAGTTGTTTCATTTGTGCTCCCAACTAATTTAGAAGTTTCAAGGACCATATTGTATTCATCTTTTTACCCCTAATGCCTGTAACACAATAGGCTCTTAATAAATTTTTAATGAATGATTGAATAATTGAGTAAATGAGTGAACAGCAGGAGCTATAAATGAAACTTCTTTCAATCCTTGGCATAGTACAAACAAATAATGAGGGTTTGTAACCAAACTGTTGGCTTACATGTAAATATATATATCCGATTTTGTCCTCCATCTCATGCTGCTGTGAGGGACAAGAATTCTCAAATTCCTTGGGTGACATGTGAGTCATTATAATTTCAAAGTCACTTCTTTCTCATTCACTAAAACACCTGAGCTCAATACTGTTTATGATGATAAGACAGAGAGTTTTCCCTCATATCTGCCTCTGTTCCCTCCACATCATACATTTGAGCATAAAAGACCATCTCCCCAAGCACTTATTGTGCTCTGAGGGCACAATAAGCCAAACATTATCATATTTGTGCTTTAACAGACACACACAGACAGTACTGAAAAAAGATTTGCTAATTCTAGCTCCCAATCTATCAAAATCTGTTACATGCTTTCAATACACATATACAGTTCTAAAGCAAATTAACCTGTTTATAGCTATCTAGAATTCAATAAATCTAGTACTCACTACAAAATTCCCACAGATAGCTGATAAGATTTGCATAGTTAATGAGTGCTAAACAGAAAATCTTTTAGTCTGCTTGAGTAGGAAGACTGACATATATTTTAACTGCATTAACATTTTGACTGATTCAAACCACAGTATAATCAAACTAAAATGATGACAAAGCCTGTTGTTTCTATTTATGAGGAAAGAGTTATAAAGGGAAATATATCTACACCATCCAGTTAGAATACCTCTTTCAATAACCATTAGGAAAATTAATAACACTTAGAGTTTACAAGAAGAATTTACTGTAAATTTTACTAAAACTTAGAGTTGAAGATTCTCAGGTGCATCGGTCTATAAAAAGTGTCAGAGGGGCGGGGCATCTGGGTGGCTCGGTTGGTTGAGCTGGTTGAACGTCCTACTTCGGCTCAGGTCATGATCTCACAGTTTGTGGGTTTGAGCCCCGCATCAGGCTCTGTGCTGACCGCTTGCGCAGAACCTGGAGCCTGCTTCAGATTCTGTGTCTCCTTCTCTCTCTGCCTCTCCCCTGCTCATGCTGTGTCTCACTCTGTTTCTCAAAAATAAGTAAATGTAAAAAAAAAAAAAGTTTTCAAAAAAAGTGTCAGAGGGGCACCTGGCTGGCTCAGTTGGTAGAACACGCAGCTCTTGATCTCAGAGTTTTGAGTTTGAGCCTCATGTTGAGTGTAGAGATTACTTAAAAATAAATCTGTTTAAAAAAAAAATGTTAGATGGTCATGAGATCAGGTCCTGTGTCGGGCTCCACACTGAGCATAGACCTGCTGAAGGTTCTCTCCTTTGCCCCCCGCCCCCACTCCTGTGCTTGCATGCTCTCTCTCTCAAAAAGAAAAAAAAATTGAAATAATTGAAAAACTTAAAAATAACTAGAAATTTAAAAGTTAAGAGATTTGGGGAAATACACACAGAAACAGACACAGGTGTGCCTGGGTGGCTCAGTTGGTTAAGCCTCCAGATCAGGTCATGTTCTCCTGGTCCGTGAGTTTGAGCCCTGGATCCAGCTGTCTGCTATCAGCAGAGATGACTTCAGATCCTCTCTCTCCCTCTCTTTCTGTCCCTCCCCAGTTCTCGCTCTCAAAAATAAATAAACATTTTTTTTAATCAAAAAAAAAAAAAAGCACAC
Organism: Panthera uncia; assembly: GCF_023721935.1. Taxonomy (NCBI): domain Eukaryota; kingdom Metazoa; phylum Chordata; class Mammalia; order Carnivora; family Felidae; genus Panthera; species Panthera uncia. The sequence goes on from NW_026057576.1 coordinate 51,947,254, forward strand.
AAAGACACAGTGTATACCTATTAAAAGAGGTCTGCTCAGATTAAGGTAAAATGCTATACATTGCTATACATTAAGATGCTATACACTGAGTGGTGTTATGAAAAATAGCAAACCAGGAAGCCCCAAAAGTCAATCATTTTATCCAAAGAAAAATTAAACTGGGAAAAAAAAAAAAACCATCAGGATCACTTATTTTGGAACTTGGGAACAGGATTAGACATTTATGATAACCAGAGGAGTATTTGATAAAGGAAGAGGCTGTTGAACTTCGGTAGAGAGTGACCTGTGCGAACCAGCTATCATCCGCCATACCTCAGCCTCCCCTTGGACATGGGGATGGCAACCCCTCCTAGAGCAATGGGCTAAATCTAAGGTGTGCATGAAGGGCATTATCTTTCACATATTTAGGATTGTGTGTTTTGGAAGATCTGGCAGTTCCTTAAGGGACAAATGCAGACATTACCTTTGTTTTGTCCCCCTCAGACTGCAGGGAAGTCCCTGGCAACTGATTCTACTGGAATATTTAGACATACATACCCTTCATATATATATATATGTATATGTATATATACATATATATATATATACATTTATATATATATATATAAATGAGAGAGAGAGAGAGAATTATGTGTGTATATATATATAATTCAAGCATTTAAGAAAATAGGTCATAGACTGACCTGCAGAAATAATGGTACAGAATGTTTTGTGGTCACATATAGCAAGGAATACAAACCTTGCAAAAATAGGAAAAGTCACTGTACAAATGGACAACCAAAGCCCTCAACAAAGCACAAAAGTAATCTCTGAGGAGGAAGTGAATCTGATTTCCAGGCTTACTGCATTATAATATTCAATCTATCCAGTCCTCAACAAAAAATTACAGTGCATACAAAGAAAAAAGAAAACATGGCTCATTCACAAAAATAATAATAATAATATGATTTGACAGAAACTATCCTTGAGGAAGCTCAGATATTAGAATTACTAGTCAAAGACTAGTTAACTGTCTTAAATATGCTTAATTCAGTTAAAGGAAATCATGGACAAAGAACTAAAGGAAATCAGGAAGGGGTATCTGGGTGGCTCAGTTGGTTAAGCGACTGACTCTTGGTTTTGGCTCAGGTCAGGATCTCACAGTTCATGGGATCAAGCCCTGTGGCTGCCTGTAGGCTGACAGCATGGAGCATGTATGAATTTCTCTCTCTCGCTCTTTTTCCCTCCCCTGCTCATGCTCTCTCCCTCTCCCCCCCCCCTCAAAACAAATAAATCTTTAAAAAAAATAAAGGAAATCAGGAAAACAATATATAGACAAATGGAGAATGTCAACAAATAGTTAGAAATTATAAGAAACCTAATAGATATTCTGGAGCAGAAAAGTATAATAGTTGAAATAAAAAATCCACTAGAGGGGCTTAATAGTAGATTTGAACAAGCAGAAAAATCAGTGAACTTGAAGATAAGGAAATTGAAATTACTCAGTCTGAGGAGTCAGAAAGAAAGAAGAATAAAGAAAAATGAACAAATCCTGTAGGACACAATTAAATATGCCAACACATGCATCATGGAAGCCTCAGAAAAAGAAGAGAGAAAAGGGGGAAATATTTGAAGAAATAAAGGCTGACACTTCTTAAGTGTGATGAAAGACATTAATCTGTGCATTCAAAAACTTGAACAAACTCCAAAAAGAATTAAACTCAAAAGAGATCCACATCAAAACATCAATTATAGCCAAAAGACAGAGAGAATCTTAGAAACATCAAGAGAGAAAGGACTCGTCATGTACAAGAGAAGCATTAATAAAATTAGCTGATTCCCCATCAGAAATCATGGAGGCCATGAGGCAGTGGAATGACATATTTAAAACACTGAAAGAAAATAAACTGTTAACTAAGAATTCTATATCTCTAAAAATAAAGGAGAAATTAAGACATTCTCAAATAAACAAATTCAGGAATTTTGTTATGTTCTAAAAGAAATGCTAAAGGGAGTCCTTCAGGCTTAAATGAAAGGACAGCAGACAATAAATAGAAGTCATGTGACAAAAATACAGGACAGTGATAAAAATAACTAGATGAGTAAATATTAAAGCCTATATGATTTTACTTTTGATTGATGACTTCTCTTTTTTTCTTTTATGCAAAAGTGTAAAACAATGATTATAAAAGTATGTTAACAGCCACACATAGCATGTAATCTGTTATAATAATAACATAAAGGGAGTGGGCAGAGACAAAAGTTCAGAGTGTTGCATACTATTGAAACTAAGTTGGTATTAGTTTCAAAACAAACAAAATAGTTTGTTATAAATTTAAGATGTTAATTGTAAATTCCAAGGTAATCACTAAGAAAATAACAACAACAAAGCAGAAAACAAAGGAAAAGAATCAAAATGATACCTTACAAAAAATTAACCACAAAAAATCATTAATAGAAGAATTGAATAAAAAAATGTATAAGACATATAGAAAATGAAGAACTGAATGGTAGAAATAAGCCCTTCCCTATTAACAATTACTTTAGACATACATAGATTAAACTCTCCAATGAAAAGACAGACATTGGCAGAATGGATATTTAAAAAAAAAATGATTTTCTATTTATAAGAGACTTACTTCAGATACGAAGACACAAAGAAGAAGAAAGTAAAAGAATGGAGGGATGCCTGGCTGACTCAGTCGATGGAGCATGGGACTCTTGATCTCAGGGTCAATAGTTCAAGCTCCACTTTGGGCATAGAGCTTACTTTAAAATTTTTAAAATACAAAACGTATATTTAAAAAAAGGAAAGAATGGAAAATAATATTTCATACATATAGTAACCAAAACAGAGCAGTGGTGGCTATATTATTAATCAGACTTTAAATTAAACAGATTTTAAATCAAAAAGATTAAGAGAAAAATGGGGCACTTGTCTGGCTTAGTTGGATTAACATACAACTAAGTTGGATTAACATACAACTCTTGATCCTTGGGGTTGTAAGTTCGAGCCCTGTGTTGTGCGTGGAGGTTACTTAAAAAAAAAAAAAAAAGATTAAGAACAAAGAATGACGTTATATACTGATAAAAGATGCAATCCATCAAGAAGATGTAACAATTACTCTTAAAAGTACGCACCTACCAGAGCAATTAGGGAAGAAGAATAAATGAAAGGCACACAAATTGGAAAGGAAGTAAAACTATTTTTGTACATAGATGACTTAATCTTATATGTAGAGAATCCAACAAATCCATACACACACAAAAGTGAAAGCAAATAAATTCTGCAAAGTTACAAGGTACAACATCAAATGCAAAATCATTTGCATTTCTATACAACAGCAGTGAAGAATCCAAAAAGAAAATTTTAAAAACATTCCATATACAATATCATCAAAAAAGGAATAAAACAGTCAGGAATAAATTTAACCAAGAAGGATCAAGACTGGTACACTGAGGGATGCCTGGGTGGTTCAGTCGGTTGTATCTGATTCTTGATTTTGGCTCAGGTCATGATCCCAGAGTCATGGGATCCAGCCCTACGTTGGGCTTCGTGCTGAGTGTGGAGCCTACTTGAGATTCTCTCTCTCTCTCTCTCTCTCTCTCTCTCTCTCTCTCTCTCTCTCTCCCTCTGCCCCTCCCCCGTGCTCTCTCTCTCTTTAAAAAACAAAACAAAAGATTAGTACACTGAAAACTATAAAACATTACTGAAAGAAATTAAAGAGGATATACATAAATGGAAAGACATCTCGTGAGATCATGATCTGACCCTAAATCAAGAGTCAGACACTTAACCGACTGAGCCACCCAGGTGCCTCAAAAAATTCTAAGAGTTTTAAAATATATGTGCCTGGAACCTGGACAAGTACCAGACATGTTTTTGTTTTTTGTTTTTAATCTCACACATGTAAGAAAGTACTGGCAATACTATAAATTAATTCTCCGATAGAGTTGGTTTGAAGTATGAGGAAACCATGCCCAGGGCAAGGGGCTTGGGGAAAGCATCATAGAAGTGATGTGATGGAGGGAAAAATCTTGGGAGCTACATTTTCAGTGAGGAAAAACACCTGTTCAAAGTCACAGGTCCTGAAAGAAAAGGGATTATAAATGAGGACAGGCCTTGAACTTCCAGGAAGTTCAGGAGATGAGGCTGGGAGACAGGTGGGCTGAGGCTGGTAAGCCTCATCAGTGCAAAGGGATTGGGGATTGATTTTATAGGAAGCAGGGATCCCACTGAGGTCTGGCAAGAGGGGAGTGTTGTATTTATTATTTTTGAAGATAATGCAGGCAGTAACAAGAAGGATGGACTGTAGTGGGAAAGAGAAAAGAAGTAGGAATACATTTGAAAGGCTGTTATAATTTGTGTAACAAAGTTAACATAAGACGGAGCCTTGCAATGGAGATAGAAAACTAGGCAAAAAAGCATTGGACATGGTTGTTCTGTTTGTTAAGATACCTCAAATTGTAATTTGAAACGTTCACATGAGTATTGTTCTCCTCATTAAAGGACAACAACTTCAAAACATAGTTCCAGGACCCACAATATTTCCCATAAACACTCTCTGATAGCTGTATTGTCTTGAGGATGAGGCTTAGAGGTACGTGGGAACCAACTTTGCTGTGTTGGTTCCATGCTGACCAAGAGAGGTATTAGGAAAGTGAAATAGCTCATTTTCATGAAAGCACTTCAAATGATGCAAACCGTTTTAAGTGCATAACCTGCAGGTTAGTTAAAGCAAAGTTAAAGGATACAATACCAAATGCAAAATCATTTGCCTTTCTATACAACAGCAGTGAAGAATCCAAAAAGAACTTACTTATAACTTACTTATAAGTATATAAGCTTATAACTTACTCTCCAATAGCATTATATATGTGCCTCCTCTCCTTGTGTGCAATACAATAAATGTCTAGATCTTCCTGACATAATACCTGGCACAAAATGCGTTAACAAAAAAGTACTGAATAAACAATGGAATAAATAATACATGGATAGAATGGCCAGTTTTTAGTTCACTCAATGGAGGAAAGGACCAAATGCCAGATACTTGGCTTGGTCTGACTGGGGAAAATCCATTTCAAAATATTGCCTAGACTGTAACCCAGGGCACACTGGGATGATCAGATAAGATGCACATTTGTTTCCTTTAAAAAAAAAAAAAACAGTTTTATTTATTTTGAGAGAAAGAGAGAGCAAGCTAAGGAGAAGCAGAGAGAGAGAGAGAGAGAGAGAGAGAGAATCCCCATCAGGCCCCACACTGTCAGGGCAGAGCCAGATGCAGGGCTTGATCCCACAAACTGTGAGATCATGACATGAGCTGAAGTCCAGAATCAGATGCTTAATTAACTGAGCCACCCAGGTGCCCCAATGCACATTTCTTTCTTGTGTTTTTGACAACTACATTTGTCAGGTTAACCAGAGACATTATACCTAAGTGTTATTTGTTTTCATTTATTGTGAATTCCTGTATTTTGTTGTGTATAACTCACTGGTATTGCAAGATGAGTCCATTAAGCATGTTCCCAGGATGAAAATAAACACAGCACGGAAGGGCAAATATTACTATGTTAAATTAGTAAAACTGCAGAGGAAGTGAGAGTAAATCAACCAGTAACTATTTGCACTATTAGAAGAAAGACAATAATCCCCTTTTGGATATTTTTAAAGCCATTTAAATCTTTTTTAAAAAACATTTTTATTATTCTGCCTTTTCAGTTAGCCTAATTTGAGAAATAAAAGCACTGAGACAGAATTGAAGGACATGTGTCAAACGATTATTTAAGGATCCTGTATTAGATGCACAGTTTGGACACGGATCTCCGGTTTCTGATCTTTTACTTCAGAATTCTGTTCACTAATTTACAACATTCTGAATTAATGGCTTTTTTTTTCAAGATTCTTTTACACTTTCCCTTACAAAACATTGTCAGGATCTCATCTAAAAAAAAATTTTTTTTTAATGTTAAATGGTATCATTCACTCTCTTTTTCAAAAAGGGCACACAACAGGGGCACCTGGGTGGCTCAGTCAGTTAAGTGTCCGACTTTGGCTCAGGTCATGATCTCATGGTCCCTTAGTTGGAGCCCTGCGTCGGGCTTTGTACTGACAGCTCGGAGCCTGGAGCCTGCTTCGGATTCTGTGGTCTCCTTCTCTGTCTACCCTTCCTCTGCTCACGCTCTGCCCCTCTCTCTCACACACAAAAATAAATGAACACTAAAAAACAATTTTTAAAAAAAGGACACACAACTTCTAATAGTACTGATTCAGCAAAGGCAGGGATACTCTCTGTCTTTATTAGAATTCTGAATTTGGGCAAAGCTGGTAGAAAAGTGAAATTGTCCCCTAACTTGTGGTTCATAAGTGTACCTCTAGAGTGGGTTACAGCCACTCCTTCTAGTGGGTGATTTGGCATCCCCTTTAGTTCATTAAATGCTAGAATATATGTACTAATTATTCATGATGGAGCTGTCTGCTTTGCACTGCTGTTTACTCCATTATAAGTATGAGAGCACACTGTTATTTTGCTTTACAAAAAGCAGATCAGAAGTATTTAATTCATTTAGTCTGACTGATGTGCCCTCAGAAACAGAATGAAATGGTGGGTTGAAATAAATTAGGGTATTAATATTTGTAAACTATAAAGATGTCTGATAATACTTTAATCTGTGAACATTTCGTTTTCCAAATTCTATTAATAATGCAGAAAAAAATGTTCTCCCTTGATTTTCATAAAATATTTACCATTTTCCTTCTTTCCTTTTTTTCCCACCCAAACTAGTAAATCTATCTCTTTTCAGGACTTATAAAAGTTCTCCTGAAGCATTTATATGCTTGCAAGGTCTTGCACATTATTATCCTTTAGCTATAATTGTAATAACTAAATAATTTTTCTAAATCCATACTTTATTTGAGGCTAACATTAGGTTCAAATGTGTGTATACACCGGAATTTAGCAGGATGTGCTATTTCTCAAAATCAGGAAGACTTTGTTAAAAGCTCCGTAAGAGGCATTCAAGGTTAAAATTCAGCTGGACTCTCTGGGCAGAGCGGGCACCTTCACTTCCACCCCCACTCAGCTCCTTGCTTTCCTCCTCTCCCCTCCCCCAGACAAGGAAGCTCATCAACATTAGCACACAAATGCAAAATAACCAGCCAGGCCTCTCCCTAGGAATACAAATTAGGGGCAGGTAGTTGAAGAGCTTAGAAAGCTGAAATCATTCACAATGAAAAGGATGAATAGATGAGAGACTGAAAGTAGGGTAAAGTGTTTAGCTTTTGTCATTTAAAGTGACGTCTTTAACTCTTTGCCTTCTAGAAACTACCCCTCACCAAATAATAGAGCTTTGCAATCAAGAGTTCCTCGGGTAAAAAAAAAAAAAAAAAAAAAGAAAGTATCGAGTTCCTTTTTATAAGATATAATGATAAAATTAGATATTGGTTTCACTTAGGGCCTATGTGTGACAAAAATATGGTAGAGAACCTGTGATATTGAATAATTTAGTAGCAGACTTTTTATTAAAAAAAAAAAAAAAGAGGTCCACATTAGCTGCCTAGTGCATTTCCCTCTCCCCCCCCCCCCCACCCGCCCTTTGGTCACTACTTTCAGCTCAATGCAAATCCTGTTTTACTGCATTTACACTTGGCTGAGTTTTGACTTGGGAGGTGAGTTTGGCTAGAAGCTCTTGAATCTTATTTTCTAGTTAGCTCTACCTTATCTAGCAATCCATGGCAGAGACTTGACATAGGTTTTTGTAGTAATTATGAGATCGATGGCCAAGCAAGTCTTTTCCTAGATTGCAGAAGCTTTGGATACCCTGAAATTTTTATATCCTGAAATCAATACTGTAAATAAAGCAGCCAGCAGTGTGCATACACATTCTCAAATTAAAATCAAAATATTTAAGCATGATGCTACCTCAGCGGTTAGAAGCAGAACAACTCCAGAGTAGGAAGATGTCTTAGAGTCTTATTATAAGACAGACAACCAAGGGACACACATGTACGTGCTCAGGCAGCTTAACAACTGAAACCCAGGGCTTCTACAGTGGCACATTTTGACTTAGAGCTGATTTTTGTTTGTTTTGTTTTGTTTTGTTTGTTTTGTTTTATCTAAAAGTGCATTTCCTAATTTGGGGAGACCAACCCTGCTTTAATATTGATAAAGATCATAAATCATGTACTATAAGTATTTATTAAATACGTTTAATTTGTGTTGTGTGCCCTGCAACCAGACGGATGATCATCTCTTCAGTTTTTGGTAAGACTAGTTTAGACAAACAAGTTATAATTGCTGAAGGAGATACATGTTCTTAAAGCAGAGAGTGGGTCCACCACAATAGTCGTTTATATGATGGTATTGACAGGGGGGTGGTTAGGGGATGGACATATTTGTGGGGTGTGGTGGACATGCATGTGATGACATGCATGCATAATTTTACAATTATGTATGGCATTATATTCACAATATTTCCATTGCATAGAAGGGGAAGTGGGACCACAGAAAGTTTTGACAGTTCTGTTTTATGACACTCCTAACCAAAGCCCATGCATGATCTGTTTCCTCTTTTCCTCTTGTTTCTTGAGATAGATGCAATTTTTGAGACAAAAATTGTCTTCCTTTATCAGTGTCTTGCATAGTACTGTTTACAGTATTAGTGCTTAAATATTTAACAGTTTAAGAATACCACTTGTTAAAAAGGAGACAGCAGGTTCAAAATAGAGTCACTTGTGCTAAAGCCCATGTCAGCAAACAAAGACATCATACCCAGCCTAATTGCAGTTTCAAACCCACAGCAATGTAACCTTTCACGGTGCACGTGGAATTACCTGCTCCACGCGGAATTATCTGATCCACGCTAGGAGGTAACCTGCCCCATAGAACCCCCTTTGGAAGGTGACTTTGCCTGAAACAATGCATTCTTTTCTACCCCCTTTCCACCTTTAACAACCTTTCCTTTTCTGCAGCTTGGCAGAGCTCTTCTCTATCACTAGACGGGATGCTGCCCAATTCATGAATTGTTGAATAAAGCCAATTTGATCCTTATATTTACTCAGTTGAATTTTTGTTGTTTAATAGATTTAGTGGCAACAGCGGGACTGACAGAGACTTCTCATGGCTTCCAGGACATGAGAAGCACAGGCATGGTATGCTGTGAACCCTTTCAGTTCACTGTCTTTCTTGCTGTTGCCCAAGGCTGTGGGTAGATTCTCTTCCGGTTCTGAGCTCTGCTCCTTTGGCGTTGAGCTCCTGATCTAATTGGCTTTCCAGCCCAGGACTTAGTAGGTCAGCTTGAACTGGCAGATGGTTCCATCTGGAGCTCCAGACTCTAGCTTTTGGCTCAGTCTGAAATTCCCCAGATGTTTGCAATCCCTTTCCCCAGCTTCAGTCTGCTGTCCCCATTTACTGGACGTTGCTGGTTTAATCCACTCTCGATATTGCTGGTGGTGCCCGTGGCTTTCTCTTGCCAGCTCAGGTTAACATTTCTTGGTTACTGCTTGTATGTTAAATTGTGTGTGTTTGTTTGTCTTGTTTTGTGTAGATAAAGGCTATTGCTTTGGTTTAAGGAAATGTGGCTGGTTTGATTATCTAGACCACTAAAACTTTCTCCATATCGGCAATAAGGCTGTTTTGCTCTCTTATCATGAGCGTGTTCACTGGAGTAGCACTTTTAATTTCCTTTAAGAACGTTTCCTCTGTATTTACAACACGACTATTTGGCACGAGAGGCCTAGCTAGCATTCGGCGCATCTCAGCCTTCAGCATGACTTTTTCACTAAGTTTATTCGTTTCTAGCTTTGGATTTAAGTGAGAGACGTGTGATTCTTCCTTTCACTTGAACACATAGAAGTCATTGTATTGTTTTTAACTGGCCTAATTGCAATATTGTTGTGTCTCCGGGAATAGGGAGGCTTGAGGAGAAGGAGAGAGATGGGGGAACAGCCAGTCTGTGGAGCAGTCAGAATACACACTATTATCCACTCGGTTTTGCTGTCTTACACTGGTGTGGTTCATGGCGTCCTAAAACAACAATTACAATAGTAACATTAAAGATCACAGGTCACCAGTAACAAATATAGTAATAATGAACATGTTTGAAATATTGTGAGAATTACTGAAATGTGATACAGAGATATAAAGTGTCCAGGCACTGTTGGAAAATGGCACCAATAGACATGCTCAATGAACGGTTGCAACAGACCCTCCATTTATTAAAAAAAAACAAAAAACAAAAAACACCGTGTCTGTGAGGTGCACTTCCTGTAATTTACCATCCCTGGAAGCCCAAACCCCCTTGCCTTTATCTTCTCCTCAAATTCATCACCCTTTATTAAAATGGTCCATAAGCCTTTTGGGGTCTTCACTTCTTTTCTATGAAGCCCTTCAGAAATGTAATAATTAAAATATTAACATCAAATGAAATCTGTATACTTTTTCTCCTCTTAATCTGTTTTTCTGTCAGTTTAATTTACATGCCCTAGTTACTGAATGTAAGAGGGTAGAGGAAGAGGGGCTTTTGTTGTCTTTGTTGTTCTTTTCCTCCCCTACATACATTATAAATCCTCATACATGAATGGTCAGTTTTTGTATTCTATTCTATTTTTTCGACGTTTTATTACTGCACTGGTATCAGCTGAGTTAATTACCTTGCTTATAGGGCATAATTTATATCTGCTAAAGCAAATTACTCTCATCACATGCTGTTCCAAAACTTTTTTGCTAATTTTGTATACTTATTAGGATTAATATACAAACTCTATCAAAATGACATTTTTATTGGAATGAAAAGAAACTGACAAATATTTCATGAAGAAAACATGTTTAAAATATTTAGGCTTCTCATTCATAAATGTGGTAGCTTTTTTCATTTCCTAAAAAGAATTTACTTTTAAGTATATTTTAATGTACTTTTATAGTTTTCTTCATATAGGTTTTATATATTTTATTGTTAATTCCCAATTTTTTGTTCTTACTTGTTGTTCTTGTTGTTAAGAGGATATCTATACCCCATTCTCTCTAAAGTTACTTTTTTCATAATTGTTGGCCTATCCAATCCATTGCCCTGGCTTTTCAGTTGCTTAATAGCATCTCTATTAAGCATTTTGGCTTCTACCCTAATTCAGCCCCAAAGTCTTATTCTAGATCTGCACTGTCCAACATAGTAGCCAATAGCCACATGTGGCCATTAAACACTTGAAATGTGGCTAGTCCAAAATAAAATGTGTTATCAGGGTAAATACATATCATATTTCAAAGACAGTGTGGTATGAAAAAAGATCAAGTATTGCATAAATAACTGTTAAATTTTGATTACATATCAAATGGTAATACTATTGATAAATTATATTAAAATTATTTTCACTTTTAAAAAATGTTTATTTATTTGAGGGGGGGTTGGTAGGGGCAGAGAGAGGGAGAAAGAGAGAATCTCAAGCAGGCTCTGTGCTGGCCACCAGCATGGAGCCCGATGCAGGGCTTGAACTCACGAACCACAAGATCATGACCTGAGCCGAAACAAAGAGTCGGAGACTCAACCGACTGAGTCACCCAGGTGCCTCTTTTTTAAACTTTTTTAAATGTGGCTACTAAAACATTTTAAATTTCATTTTAAATTTTATTTGTAACTAGTATTACATCTCTATGGTTGGTGCTGCTCCAGACCTTGTTATTTCCAATAACTGAAACCCTCTATAATCTCAATTTCATATATTTAACTACTGAGCCATCATGTTTCAAATTTTTTTCCTCTAGTACTTCCACCCTCACAGGGATAAACAGTCCATTGATCCCACTACCTTTTCATTATACCTAATATTTTGGCCTAAAACAAAATTTTACTGTCTCTCATAATTCTTTGGTTGGACTTGGCCCAGGTGGGGTGTTCTCACTTGTGGTCTTGGGGGCAGTTGCGGATGTAGGGAGACCAGGGCCACGATTATCCTACATTCAGCCAGGCTAGACATCCAAAGTCAGCTGTTGCTAACTACAGATTGGAAGTTCACCTGGGACTGTCATGGGTCCTAGGATTGCACTTCTACCCCTCATGCAGGCTCAGGTTTAATATGGTAGAGGGAAAGAGCTAATTCCACCACTCAAAAGACAGAGTAGCAAAGAATTTGTAGCCAACTTTAATTCAGCACATCTATGTCCCTCTAATATTCACTTCCCTTCTTACTCAGCTTAAATTCTTGGTCAGTTGTTATAGACACAAACACCTTTATTTATAATTTAAAAAAATTTTTTTTAATGTTTATTTATTATTGACAGAGAGAGAGAGACAGAGCATGAGTGGGGGAGGGGCAGAGAGAGAGGGAGACACAGAATCCGAAGCAGGCTCCAGGTTCTGAGCTGCCAGCACAGAGCCCGACCCCGGGGGCTTGAACTCATGGACTGCAAGATCATGACCTGAGCTGAAGTTGGACGCCCAACTGACTGAGCCATCCAGGCGCCTCTAAATGCAAACACCTTTAATTCCTTTGCCCCCTTCTCAATTTTTGTCCTCATCTAACTAAACCATAAGCATGGATACAGCCCTCTGTCTCCTTTTTTCTGCACCAATACATCTGGACAGAGCTGGAGAAAACCATATCTCCCTGCTGGCTAGTCTCACAAAATGCATGATCACTAACATATAGTAGACTCAGTGCTGCCCAGCAGTGTTCATTCTGTATTACCTAAGAGACCAGATGATTCTATCATAACTATTCCTTCTCTTCAAACTTAACCAAAAACTGCTTCCCTCTCGCCACTCCCAGCTGGCAATTTGCTTCGTATTTCGCTGCAAAAAGAGAAATAATCAGGAGAGAACGTCCATAAATTTGCACAAACTATACACCTGTGTCTGGCTCCATCATTCTTTATTTTTCCTCCCAGTTCTGTGAATTATCTGTCCATGTTCCCAGCTAGAGTCAGCATCTTTTCTTATTTTCTAAATCCCTCTCGCTGCTTAATGAGCAATGATCTAGAAGTCCTTTGCCATGGCTCAACAACCTCTTCTCTCAACTGGATCGTTTTCAGTAGTATTTCTCCCATATTAAACTATCATTTCTCACATACTGAAACAAAACCTTTCTGGACTTCAATTCTCCCTCTAGTTACCAACTAATTTCTTTCCTTCCCTTTTCAACAAGACACAGCTTTCAATGTCTTTATTCCCATTATCTTTAACCGCAATGTTCTACCACAAGCTGCTTCGGTCAGCATCATTAGTAACATCCCATTGTTGAATCCAGTGGTTCATTCCCAGACTACATCTTATTTGTCCTATCTGCAACATTTGACCCTACAGATTATTCCCTGGCTTTTTGAAATAATTTCTTTCCTAGGTTTCCAAAACCTCACACTGTCCTAGTTTTCCTTCTCTATCTCTGGCTGCTCCTTCTCAGCCTCTTTTGCTTGTTCCTTCTCCTCATTTCCACCAATAAACAACAGAATGCCTCCCAGGACTATTTACCCTCAGTCATTCATCCAGTGATGACTAAATACAGTCTCCCTGCCAATGATCCCTTGTATATGTCTGACAGAGACCTTTCCTCTAAGCCACATAATCCTATACCTAACTTCTTTCTCAATATCCCCCCATGGAATCTAATACATATCTCAATCTTAAGATGTCCAAAACTAAACTTTGAGTATTTCCTCTCAGTCCTGGTTCTTTTACATTCTTTTCTGTCTTAGGGTATCTCTATTCTTTCAGTTGCTATGGCCAGAAATCTGGAAGAGGTTCTTTACTCCCCTCTCTCTCCTGTCACACAGCCAGTCTATCAGGAAATCCTGGCAGCTCAACCTCTAAAATAGAATTATATCACTTATACTTCCATGTGACCAGCCTAAGTTCAAACCACCTCCATCTCTACCCTGCATTATTGCAATAGCTTTCCAACTAGTCTCCTTTTTTCTGCCGTCTACCTGTGTGGTCTGTGCACAACACATGAATGCTTTTCTTCCTTTCTTGTCACTTCTCTACTCAAAACCCTGCAAAACGTCCCCTCAAAGTCCACTCCATGAATTATAAGGCTGGATGATCTGTCCTCACTGTCTCCCTAGCTCAGTCTCTTTCAACTCTTCCCATAGTTCATCCTGCTTCAGCCTCTCTGTTCCTCTTTGTGGCCTTTCATTTCTTCACTTTACTCAGAGCTCTTCCTCCAAATATCTCTGGACTTTTTCCTCACTTCCTAGAGGTCTTTACTTCAATGCTGCATTCTCTGTAAGGCCTTCTTGGTCTTACCTCTCTAAAACTGCAACCATTACACCATCCAGCACTTCCTATAACCCTTCATGGCTTTATTTTTCTTCTGAGTACTTATCACTATCTAACATATATATTTTTTCTAATACACATTTTATGTATTTAATTATCTTATTTGTTGTCTTCTTCTCTAATGTAAACTCCATGAAGGCAGAGGTTTTCAGTTGACCGCTGAATCTCCAGAGCTAGCCACATAGTACTCACTCAACAAATAATCACTGAAAGAACAAATGGATGTAGAAGGTATCTTTTATACGTTTCTGATTCTGTGGGAATTTTCTCAGATTTCGATTTTTTATTCTGTTACTTATCATTTATTTAGGTATATACTCTTTCTTAAGGAAATTTCTTTTGACTCTCAATTAACTTAGATATGTTATAAATGGATGTTAAATTTTACTAAATGTCACTTTTCATAAATATTGAAATAGTCACATGCTCTGGTCCTTTAAAATATATTGACCCAATCTTGCATTCTGGACAGAAACCTTGTGTGGTAATGATTCTCTAATATTATTTTGAATATTTTTGCATTTCTATCTATAAATGAGTTTGATCTATGTTTTTTTTTTGTGAGACATCTTTGTCAAGTTAAATATTACTATTTTACTGGCTTCATAAAATTAATTGAGACACTTCCTTCCTTCACTCCCTACAACACTTCCTGTGTTCTGGAATAGTTTGAATAACATAGGAAATACAATTTCTATTTGTAAGAAATTAGAAATTATGGCATGGAGAGAATAGCCTATAAATCTACTGGTACCTGACATTCTTTCAGGTATAAATCTTTAGCAATGTTTTCCAGTTGCCTCTGTGGTTGCTCATCTATTCATATTTCACTCTCCTTGAATAAATCTTGCAAACTCACATTTTCTTAGAAGAGCATTAATTTTATCCAGATTTTCAGATTGTTTAATAAACAACCCCAATTCAGTAAAATTTATGTTCTTTGCTTGCAGCATCATTGGTTTCCCCCTGTCTATATTACATTGAATGAAACTACTTTGAAATCCCCTGTGTATCATAAAACTGAATTATAAACTTGTATATCTGATGAAGAAATAGGAGTGCTGAGGTCTTTGGAGGCATATTACTTTGGGGGGAGGAGCAGAGAGGAAAGATTATGCCTGTTTCCTTCATTGGGCCTACCACATGAGTTAGATGTTTTAAACACCCAAAAAGGGAATATACTGATTATGCCAAATGAGGCCAAGAGTGTCCTCATTCTCTGTGCAGATTAGTGGATTCTGAAACGAGGTATTTCAATTATCTTCTTTACCTTTCCTGTACCACCCACCTTGGGTAGACCCATTTATCTGTCCAAATCTTTGGCAATTTAATATCCCCAAATTGTCAAAACAATTGCTATTAAGCCACTAATCCAATCAAGTTGAAAGCTTACTATGGGCAAATGCTATAGGCCTTCTGAGAAATATAAAGAATAAGACATGGTCTTTGCCATCCAGGAACTGACAGTCTAGTTGGGAAAACTTGATTGGAAATAGCTTCATAAAAGTCAATTTATAGAAGGGGTACTAAACATCATTACAGCCTGTATTCTATTCAACAAACATCCAGTCAGTATCTATATACCAGGTGCTATCCTAGACACTATTGTATAAAGATTAATAATCCTCAAGAAGCTAATGATCCACCCAGAGGACACTCAGATACATAAAGCTAACTACACTGTGATGTGATTTATTCATGTATGTGATGAGTAAAATGGTGCATGGGAGTCCAAAAGACAATTGTGGATAGGTAAAGAAATCAGTCATGGGAATGGTCTTATTGTAGTGCTAATATTTAAGATGGACCTAGGAGAATAAGACAATGTGGTACTAGGCAAAGGAAGGGAAGATGATGATTCTGGACTCATAAAGGCTCATAAGGAAAGACGTTAAGAGAACATATGATCTTACAAGTATAGCTGACCTGTTAAAGTGTGTTTATACTGGGCAGGGGACCTGGGGTAGTGGAAAGTGATAACCCTGCAAACGTACATTGAAGTCAGTTATGAAGTATCTTGACTTTTTGAATATGGTAATAAAGAACTTAAATTTTTAAAGCAGCAGAGCAATATACATTAAATGCTCTGAGTGCCCTTTATCTCACCACAGCAAAAGAGTTGAATTTGCTTCGTCAAATTTGGAACTTCTGTTTGGATTGACGAGCCCTAAAACATAAAGTTCTTGGCGTGTGTTGGATTTAAATTGGGGGCCATAGGAGAATATGTCTTCCAGTATAGCTAAAAGAGGCTTGTGTGCAGCCCATTGGGAGAGGACTAACAACAAATTAAAACACTGTGGACAAAGGAATAAATAGTGGTTTCAACTATGAGCTCTAAGAGCAAATGTTCCAAATTGCAGACATTGATTTGTAATCAACCTGCTTATTATTAGAGTTTATTTATTTCATATAATTCTTCTTTATTTAATGATGGCTAATAATTTACCCTTTCAACTCTGAGGAGTTTAGCCAGTATGAAAGTGAGGATAATGATGATAATAATGTAATAGGAGCTTATATTTCAAGCATTTTGACAGAGCGTTTTTGTAGAATGAATTTTGTTTTGAAAATTATGTGCATTACACTGCTCAGTTATCACAAAACTCCTATGAGATGGGTACCATTTTTATTTCATTGAGCCTTGAAGAAACTGAAGCCTGAAGAGATATGTATCTCTCCCAAGGACATACACTTGGTTGCAAATCCTTACTTGCATATTCAGGTCTTGAATTCTACCTGTCTTTCAGAAAGACATTCTCAGTGATATTGTTGTTTTAGAAAGATAACTAGCGCCGCGCCTGGGTGGCTCTGTCGGTTAAGCGTCCTACTTCAGCTCAGGTCACGATCTCGCGGTCCGTGAGTTCCAGCCGCGTCGGGCTCTGGGCTGATGGCTCAGAGCCTGGAGCCTGCTTCCGATTCTTTGTCTCCCTCTCTCTCTGCCCCTCCCCCATTCATGCTCTGTCTCTCTCTGTCTCAAAAATAAATAAAGGTTAAAAAAAATTAAAAGAGGGGCGCCTGGGTGGCGCAGTCGGTTAAGCGTCCGACTTCAGCCAGGTCACGATCTCGCGGTCCGTGAGTTCGAGCCCCGCGTCAGGCTCTGGGCTGATGGCTCCGAGCCTGGAGCCTGTTTCCGACTCTGTGTCTCCCTCTCTCTCTGCCCCTCCCCCGTTCATGCTCTGTCTCTCTCTGTCCCAAAGATAAATGAAAAACGTTGGAAAAAAAAAAAAATAAAAAAAAAAAATAAAAAAAATAAAAAAAATAAATTAAAAGAAAGATAACTAGCAACAATTGAAAGGCAAAACAGACACAGGCTAACTGGAAAGAGAAAACAAGCAGGAGCTTAGTGCAATATTCCAGGCAAGAAATGAAAAAAGTCTGGTGTCTGACCATGTATGAGTGGAGTAAACGGAACATGTATGAGTAGAGTAAACGGAAAAGCATTTTAATATTAGTGTTTCTGAAAAAATGTGTAATATTTTATGTGAAAAGCAAAATATAATGCAAGAATCTCTTTTAACTGCTTTAAGAAAACTTAATAGCCTTAAATAAAGAGATTCCAAAACTGACATTCAACAACTATTACTAAAAATGCTTTTCATTGAGAATTTCCAGGGAAATATTATCCAAAAAAGCACACACACACACACACACACACACACACACACGCACAAAATGAATAGAAAGAACTGGAAAGATTCCAGTGACATTTTAAGTAAGCATGTCCAAAAGCTTCTCCATGTCCTCTGCTATTTGCAGGAAGGTTTAGAAGTTTCACTAGCTAATGTCGGCAGTTGTTTAGAAAAGTTTTTACAGGAGATTGGAAGGAAATGTGACTTTCCCATGAGGGAAGGGAACTAGGATTCTACTGGGCTGACTTTAAGCACCAGAGACGGAAATGGAAATTCATTCTTCTGAGAGAGTTAACAAGCGGTGTACTATACTTTGCAAACTCTCCCTGGAGAGACTGTTGCTAAATTCGTGCTCAGCAATGTTCATACCTGATTCATGCTCTATAAAAGAGAGGTCAAGGGATGTTTAAATTCGTTTATTTTAACAGCCTAAGAATTTCAGTCCAATGAGATTAGAATCCCCCCTCACCTCCCTAATGAAGCCACTGTGCTGTACTACTACTATTTTTATTGTTATTTTGATCTTTCTTTTTTCTTCTTTCTTTCTTTCTTTCTTTCTTTCTTTCTTTCTTTCTTTCTTTCTTACTTTCTTTTTCTCTCTTTTTTTCCCTCTCTCTCTACCTCTTCCTTCCTTCCTTCCTTCCTTCCTTCCTTCCTTTCTTTCTGATTTCTTTTACAGTATCCACTGTGCTATTTATTATTATTTGAGTGAGTTGTCCAGATATCTGATTTGATTTTCCGTGAACCACTACAATAAGGAGAGATGCCATGATCAAAATCAGAACTCATAAACATGAGTTTTCTCCAGACACAGATCTTAGACACTGAGGGTTGATATCAACCAATTTGAACTTTAATATTCATAACATATAGATAGCAGAACAGTATTAAGACACGACATAAATGATCAGGAAGGCAGTTTTTCCAAACTGTGTTTGGAGACATATTCA
Organism: Panthera uncia; assembly: GCF_023721935.1. Taxonomy (NCBI): domain Eukaryota; kingdom Metazoa; phylum Chordata; class Mammalia; order Carnivora; family Felidae; genus Panthera; species Panthera uncia. The sequence continues at coordinate 51,966,074 of NW_026057576.1, forward strand.
TACATTCCTTAAAAAAAAAAATGACTTCTGGGGAAAATACTTCTGAAAAATGAAGAATTAAATAAAATTAAACAGGTTCCTTTACTTTAGGAAGTCTCAAAAATATTAACATAGTAATGTGTTTTGCAAATCTCCAAGATGACTATGCAGCATTGCTCAAATTTACACACTTTTCCAGAAAAGTATATTAGAACAAAGTTTAGGAAATGTTGCAGTAACAACATGAATGAATGAGTGAATGAATAAATGAATGAATGTCTAACACATTAACACTGTACTGTGCATGCTATTTGCCAAACACTTTTTATTGATTGATTGACTGATTGATTTTTTATGTTTATTTATTTTTGAGAAAGAGAGAGCACAAGCAGGGGAGGGGTAGAGAGAGGGGGACAGAGGATATGGAGGTTGAGAGTCCACTTTGGGGATGCTAGGAGTGGTTAAAGAAACTGAAGGCGAATTACTTCTTGGTGACTAGATAGGAAAACAATGGAAGAGTTTAGCTATTCCTAGTTTCTAGATTTCCCTTTGCTAAGATCAGAACTGATTATTTCGATAAAGGGTTTTGGTGACCATGTAGTATTAAGCCAGTTATGCTACTTCACAGGAGGCAAAAATGAATTGAATGACTTGCCTGCTGTTACTCAGTTGGTGACAGAATCGGGATCAGAATCCGGTTCTCCTCACTGTTGCTCCATTTACTCTGCATTTTCTGACTTAGGAAGAATAGACTACAAATGCCTTTTGTAGAGGAATAGCCCACGCCCAAGGTGCAGAGCCCTTGTGCAGATTATTTACTGCCAGTAATTTACTGTCTTATACAGATGAACAAAGCCTTTCTTGGGGCAATCAAGCAATTAAATCGTTGTTTTATAAAGCATGCTTCCTTGATGTGGCATTTGTTGTCCTGGAATCTTGTCTGTAGGATGCCTCTGCTGAACTGCTTCATGAAACTCTGAGTTTCCATGACATACAGCATCCTTATCATTGTTTTTCAATGAACAGTTTGCACTCACAAGCTTCAGACTCTTAGAGGTGATAAAAAGAGTGAGGGCAGAGGAAGCAAATCTGGGATAATGCAAGCAGTATAATGACCTTGAGATAGGACACACTCAAGGAAGTGTTATCTGGTTACTCCCTTCTCTCGTGTTATTTTGGCAGACTGAGTTCACAGCAGCGGGAACAACGCATACGGGAGGATGTAAGGAAACAGAAGCCAGTGCAGTTATTGCAGCTTCATTTTAGGTTGTCTGTAGGATGAAATGTGTCCACCTGGTGGTTTTGCACGTATGGCATGTGAATGTGGTCATGCTAGATCTCTGGAACTCCTTTTCACAGTCCAAGACAAGGTCCTGTCCCTTGGTATAGGTGTATTGTCCCTAAGGCCATAATAGTGTAATTACAAAGGACTCCCATCAGTTGTATTTTGCAGAGACTATGAAGGACCTTAGGGTTGGTTGAACTTGGAGAATCTTTACTGCAGGATCATGGTTCAGATAATGCCGATGTCCTAGCATCTCAAAAGCAGCCTCCAGGGATGCATCCAGTTTTGCGGGGCTGCCTCCCTGATACCTGAGCAACTCCAGGAAATGCTGGTCACCCTGTTAAAGAGAGAAACAACGTGAGTCCTCAAAAGGACTTTTCAGTGTAATCCTTCAGAACAGGATGAGAAGAGCACTATTGTAGGAAGAGAATTATTCACAGTATTCAGCCTGTGTGTCTTGCTTAACTACAAATCTAAAGCTGAAACACCAAAACCATGGTTAACAGGAGAGACACAGGCTGTCACATCAGAGATTGATCGGATTGGGAGATATAGAAAATTGGAGATAAAAAGGAACTAACACTTATCCACCATCCACCATGAGCTAGGTGCTAGACTTGGAAATACAAAACCTTATCATGAATTCTTATAAAACGTGACAGGTAAGTATTACTTTTTTCCTTAATAAGGATGAAGCAACTCAGAGAGCCTGAGAGCTGCTGAAGGCTATGTGGTTTTCTACTGGTAGAACAAGGATCCAATTAGGGTATCACAGGCTAAAAAGCTCATGCTCTTTCTGGGACCCTGTACCAATAAACAAATAGAATAAAGAAATCATTGGACTATTTATTTTTGTAGGAAATTAATCTGTTAGTAAAATAAGCAAATAAACTAATAAACAAGATGACTCACAGGAGTCTTTTAGATGTGCTCCCTACCAGCACATGTATTCCCTGCAATGGATTAACCTACCTTGAAGATGTTGACATAATCTGTGACAGAACTGTAGTGTAATTTGCTCTGGTTCCACATGGAGCAGCTGGAGTGGAGAATAACTGAGTGAAGAAGGAGGGAGGTGGAACCAGGCTCTGGGTCCTTCCTTCTGGCCGTGATACCTGATAGATTCGTTACCTGACACTCAGAGCAGAGAGTAACACAGGGTTTTTTCCTGTATCTTCCACACTCAGAGAGCTCCCCTAAAAATCTATATCAAAAATTGGAAAGTGGTTTGTTTCTCTCTGAATGTCTAAGCTTTTCTTTTCATTTAAAAATGAATAGGGATGCCTGGGTGGCTCAGTTGATTAAGCATCTGACTTTGGCTCAGGTCAGGTCACGACCTCCTGGTTCATAGTTTTGAGCCTCGTGTCGAGCTCTAGGCTGACAGCTCAGAGCCTGGACCCTGCTTCAGATTCCATGTCTCCATCTCTCTCTGCCCCTGCCCTGCTCGTGCTCGTGCTCTGTGTCTCTCTCTCAAAAATAAATAAACATTAAAAAAAATTTTTTAAATGAATACACTACCGTCTCTCCTATATTAAATGCTCTCATATTTTCAACACCTGCAAAACAAACACAGGTCAAAGAATCCCGGCAAGGGCTATCAAACTAGTGCTAACCCATTTAAATTAGTGGAGAAAGGAACACAACAAATGCAAGTCCACAATTTTTATCTGTAAACTTTCATAGCTTAGCTTTACCACAAAACTCACACCTGTTTTTTTTTAATTCATGAATTATTCAATTAAACTTAGAATTGATAAGATGCAATTAAACTTAGAATTGAGAAGACTGACCATCAGGCTGACCAAACCAATTGCTTAGTGACTCTACCTCCATTTTCATCTCTGCTTTTGTTTACCAGTTATACTTAGTGGGCTGCAAGGCACGTCAGCTCTGGGTACAGAAAGGAGGTGAAGAAGGTGAATCAGCCTGACACCCACTCCTCCAAGCCCTATATAAGAACCACCGGGAATTCTTACTTTCTGCTATAATGGCTGAAGTCAGCCTTTTTTGTATCTTAAGTGGGAGATAAGTTATTGTTCACTTAAAATAGGACGTGGTGATTTAGCATGGCTTTATTTGGATTTGGGCAATAAAAATACCCTTTGCTACCGAAAAAAGAATGCAAAACTTGAACATGAAGGTTATACAACCTCTTTACAGCAAAAGAGCAATCTTTTTTTTGAAAGGTTGTCCTCACAATAGAAACTGATTTTATATTCCTAAATGAGGCATGGGAGACAAAATCTGCTCTTGAAACATTTCAACTTTCTTCAGTGTTCTCTGTTTAATTATAATTACTTCCTATATGAACCTCCCCAGCTAGCAATCTAATAACCATTAACAGAATTTATTTACTGTTTAAATTGCTACTTAAAGTTTAGGCTTTGCAGCAAGGATTTCGTCAGGTAACTAATAGAAGGTTTGGCCTTTTAAGTCAAATCCTTGCCTCATCTCTCCCTTCAATGTGTACACAAGGACTTTTCTTGTAAAAAAATAAACTTGAAGTCCTAGGAAAGACTTGTTTTTTTGGGGGGTGGGTGGGTTACAAGATAAGCAGATAATTATATGTATCTAAATACCTGCAAATCTGTTGAACTTGGCAAAAGTTTAGATTCTTTTGTTCTTTTGAATAAGCACATTTGCAGATGTGAATCTTAGAGTTTAAAAATGTATGAGACTCTGACAAATTAAAACAATAAAAATGGATCTGCCACACTCAATAGGTCAACATCTTTTCATTTCCTACACAGGAGAGAAAAAAAAAAAAAACCCACAGTAGTAACCATCCTAGAATTTAGGAAGCTTGTAATTATAACTCTAGTACGTTCCTTGGACAGACCTTATCTAGCATTTTACCAAATTCAAACAGAATATGAAATTTAGTGTTTTAGTCTTTAAATTTTAATATTTTGTCCATTTTTAGATGAGTCTGATTAGAACAATCACAATTGTGTTCTATAGTCATGAGGGCTAAGAATATCAATAAAATGGTATGTTTCCAAATGATAACTAAACAGGGAATTGAATGGAAAATTTTGAGTAAACTATTAGATAAATTGTTCTTAAACTCAAGGACCATGAGAACATTCTTTTAAATTGTTCAACAACTTTTTCAATTATGGTTCATTAAAATGCAACACATAGAGAGGATAGAAAATATATTTTCATAATTTTCTCTTTCGATGTGTTTCCAAATTGATCACTAATCACTGAAGGAATAGTAGCAATGTTGATGGCAATTATAATTAAAATAGTATGAGACACCATATAAGAATATAATTTGTAATATCTTAATTTTGAATGATAATTTGTTACCTGTGTATGAAGACACTAGAAGAAAAATGTCATCAGTACAAAATGCATTTAAGAGATGTTTCTCTGCAAACATTGATAGGAAGAAGCAGCTAGGATATGATCAAAACATGAGACTTGGGGTCGAAAGTCTGGGCTTGGAGGTGTTTTCACTTGCTTACTGTATGATTTGGAACAATTCTCTCATCTATAGAAATTTCAATTTCCTCTTATGTAAAATAGAAATATGAATATCTGCCCTATAAGCATCTCCAGGTTAGCAGTGAGGATCAAAAATCAAAATGAGATATTGCATGTGAAAGCAACAGTAGAGTTCTGTTCAGTTATGTTTTGCACAGATGTGGCCTCAGTTTCCATATTGAGGTTTGGATCTAGAACTCAAGGGGAAAAACAAAGGTAAGGTACATTGGTACATAATGGTATTTAATTTAAAATGGTTTTATTTCTCTCCTACTTAACCCTGCAAAAGAAGGGAAGTGGTGGTCTAACAGCAAAAGCTGCCCTTTATTAAGTGCTTTGTTTATTGCCATGTGTTTGCGCTGCAAACATTGCAAAACTAAAGCACATGCTAGATACTGAGAATACAATATCCTTTGCCCTGTCCAAATTCAAGAAGCTTAAAGAAGACAGTGGTGATGCAGTATAGTGTTAATAATGAAACAGTTCACAAAAAGAATAGTCTTGGGGCATCTGAGTGGCTCAGTAGGTTAAGCATCTGACTCTTGATTTTGGCTTAGGCAATGATCTCACAGTTCGTGGGATCGAGCCCTACGCTGCGCTCCGTGGTGCTGACAGCTCTTTTTCTCTCTGCCACTCTTCCACTCATGCTTACTCTCTCTCCCTCTCAAAATAAATAAATAAATATTTTTTTAAAAAGAATAATCTTAATCCTTCTTTATATATGAGTAAATTGATCTCAGAGATATTAAGTAACCATCCCAAGGCCAGTCAGCCAGCAGGTGGGAGCACCAATGTGAGATACCATCCATCAAGTTCCAAAGCCAATAATTTTGACTGTACATTTGTATTGCATCAAAATAATTTTTTTGGTGCTTCCCTAGGGACCCACTAAAAGCTCTAAAAGGTAGTTTGGACATTAAACTATTCCTTTGTAAAGTTATTTATGTACATAATGATGTTTGAAATGTCAGTTTTCAGAAGAGAAATATATTTTATATTCTTTAATATGACTTTCTGCTTAATACAGCAGTCTTAAGCTCTCATTAAAATTTTTTAAGTATATATTTTAATGTTTATTTATTTATTTTGAGAGAGAGAGAGCACGAGCATCAGAGGGGCAGAGAGAGAGGGAGAGAGAATCCCAAGCAGGGTTCATGTTGTCAGTGTGGAGCCTGTCACGGGGCTCGACCCCATGAACCGTGAGATCATGACCTGAGCCAAAATCAAGAGTTGGACATTCAACTGTCTGAGCCACCCAGGTGCCCTTTAAAGTCTCATTTTTTAAAGCCCCATTTTTTTTTTTTTTTGTCATCAAGCAGTTAATGTATGATGCATTGCTAAAGTCCTAAAGGCAAAGCCAATTAGACATAACTATTTTAATTAAGAACCAAGTGTTTTCCTAGATCCTTGTTGTTTGTGATGGTTAGTTTTATGTGTCATCTTGTCTAGGCCATGGTACCTAGATATTTGGTCAAACATTATTTTGGGTGTTTCTGGAGGGTTTTATTTGTATGGGATAATTAACATTTAAATCAGCAGATTTACTTACTAAAAAAATTTTTTAAATGTTTATCTATTCTTGAGAGAGAGAAAGAGACAGAGCATGAGTGGAGGAGGGGCAGAAAAAGAGAGGGAGCACAGAATCCAAAGCAGGTTCCAGACTCTGAGCTGTCAGTGGAGAGACTGACATGGGGCTTGAACCCACAAACCGTGAGATCATGACCTGAGCTGAGGTCAGACACTTAACCAACTGAACCACTTAGGTATTCCTAAATTGGCAGATTTTGAGTGAACTAGTTTGGCTTCCATAATGTGGGTGAGCCTCATCTAATCAGTTAATGGCCTTAATAGGCTGACCTCTGAAAAAGAAAGAAGGAATTCTCATAGCAGATGCCTTTGGACTTGAATTGTAATATTGGCTCTTCCCTGGGTCTCTAGCCTGCTGGCCTATCTTACAGATTTTGGACTTGCCAGCCTCCATATTCATTAGTGAGTTCCTTAAAATAAATCTGTGTGTGTGTGTGTGTGTGTGTATCCTATTGATTCTGTTTCTTTGGAGAACCCTAACTAATACACTGTCCAAAGTGTGATGAGCAGACCTGTAGGATCTGTATAACCAGCATCATTGAGAGTTTGTTAGAATGCAGTATCTCAGGGGTGCCTGGGTGGCTCAGTCGGTTAAGCGTCTTACTTCGGCTCAGGTCACGATCTCGCGGTCCGTGAGTTCGAGCCCCACGTCGGGCTCTGGGCTGATGGCTCAGAGCCTGGAGCTTGCTTCCGATTCTGTGTCTCCCTCTCTCTCTGCCCCTCCCCCGTTCATGCTGTGTCTCTCTCTGTCTCAAAAATAAATAAACATTAAAAAAATTTTTTTTTTAAAAAGAATGCAGAATCTCAGATCCTTCCCTCCTTGACCTATTTTTAGAATCTGCATTTTAACAGTGTTTCCAGGTGATTGTGTGCAGAGCTAAGTTAGAGAAGTCCTACCCAGGATGATCAGAAATTCAAGATGCTTTTTATCTCCTTCTTTTTCCTTTTCTTTTTATGCTTGTATCTCTGCTAGACTTGGCACGTGTCTTCATAGCATGTGAGGGTTTTTTGATTTCAGGTTGGTTGATTGCTCTGGGGCAAGGAAAAGGTTAATGAGGTAAATTTTTGCTGGTTCTATTTGACTACTACCAAAGTTTCAAAAAAAAGTAATAAAACTCTTTCCAGTTCTGTAATCTAACTTATTGCCACTAGGAAAGCTTGTTCATCTCTCTTTGGGTTGATGAAATAGAGGCAGGAACTGCTCAGCTAAGGAAAACACAAATATATTTTAAAGGGTCATGAGTATCTGAGATAAGAAATGTATACATATAAAATCATAATAGACTCATCTCTATAATTGTTGGATTGTGTTAATAAAATCCCATGCAGAGAGTGCTTAGCTCGCTCAGTTGGAAGAGATTTCGACTCTTGATCTCAGATCATGGGTTTGAGGCCCACATTGTGTATAGAGACTACTAAAAAAATAAATAAATATAAACTAAAAAAAAACTCATTCAAATGATATTTGGAGAGCACCTATTTTATGCTAGGCATGTGATAAACACAAGAGACAGAAATTTTCATTTGTCTTTTTATTTTTATTTATTCATTTTTTTAAGTAGGCTCTGCACTGAAAGGGCTTGAACTCATGATCCTGAGACCAAAAGTCACATGCTGTACTCATTTCTGTCTTTAAAAACTTTATAATCAGTTCAGTAGAAGGATAGATGTGTAAATAAGGAAGAGCAGTAACATAGTACAGCTGCCCCCACAAATTGCCATGAAAGGAGGAAGTCAAGTTTTCTTCAGCTAAATTCTTACTCTTGTAATTTATTCCATCTAAAATAATCAGCGGAGTTTTCTAAAATGGCTACTTCTTCATACCTTTCCTTTCTTAGAAACCATGAGTATATCTTTACTCTTGATTGAATTCATTCATTCATTTCTCATCAAATACTTATTGAGCACTTCCTATGTACCAGGTGCTGAGCTTGGCCCTGGAAACCAAGCTGTAAACCAAATAAAAAAATGTCTGATGGAGAGAAATAGTCCACAAGTAACCACACAAATAATTATATAGCTACATTTGTATTATGTGCTATGAAAGAAAAAGACTTAATATGACAGCCAGTTACAAGGGAATGTTATTTAGATGAGGGATTAGAAGAAGCTTTCCTGGGAGGTGTCATTTTCACTAACTCTTTTTTTTTTTTTAACTTTTATTTATTTTTGAGACAGAGAGAGACAGAGCATGAACGGGGGAGGGGCAGAGAGAGAGGGAGACACAGAATCGGAAACAGGCTTCAGGCTCTGAGCCATCAGCACAGAGCCCGACGTGGGGCTTGAACTCACGGACCGTGAGGTCGTGACCTGAGCCAAAGTCCGACGCTCAACCGACTGAGCCACCCAGGTGCCCCTTTCACTAACTCTTAAAGGAGGAGTAAGACTTTCCCAGGTGAATGGATGTAGGATGAGGGTTAAGCATAGAGAAGATTCCATGTAAAAGAAATACTATTTGTGAAAGATGTGTTGAGGGAAGAAAAACTGATACTGGAAAAAGAGAGAAGGTGGACCTTGATGGCTGGGGTGTAAAGGGACAAAGGAACAGGTATCAGAGTGGAAAGAACCAGATCATTCAGAGTCTTGAAAAAACTGGAACTTTGTTCAAAGAGCAAAAGGAAGTCATCACATCTGTTTAAAAAGGGATCAAATGTTTAGAATACACTTTTGAAGGATCATTTTTACTGTCCATTGGAAAATGTTATGGAATGGCCAAAAATAGATTTTGGGAGACATGTTAGGACAAAATCCAGGTTCTCTAGTTTGACATTCAAATTTCTCAGAGTTGAGGCCAAATCTGTTTCCAGTCTTCGTTATCACTTCTCTCTCACATGAATGTGCATTTCAGCCAGACCCATCCATTCTCTCTCCCCTGAACAGGACTTGCTCACTCCTGATTTTTGGCTTTCCAGAACACCTCTTCACTACATATTTTTTTCAAGAACCAGACAAAATTTCATCGGTCCTCAGTACCCTGGTTGAACATTGCTCATTTCTGTAAATATCTCAAATGGCTACCAGGTTGAAAATTTAAGACACCATGGATTATAACAAACACCAATATTTTGAACCATGAATAAAGTGAATGTACTACTGAAAAATTCATGACAAAATCTTAACATTAGACTGCTGAGATATGTAAAGTGGTCATTTTAGCTTAGCATTGCTTTGAAATTTCTCCCATCTATTCATGTACTTATGGGTTTCTCCCTTTCTTAGGTTCTATAAAGCACTTAATTGTTTTTTCAAGAAAAGTTTGATCACAGTAGTTTGTCCAGGAACACGTTTTTTCCTTACCATTAAGTTTAAGTTCAATAGCACAATATTTAATATCCTTGCTTATTGGATACATGATACCTTTTCATTTCCATGCTGTTTCATGAAGACATTTTAAACAACAATTAAAATAGGGGTGTCTGGCTGATTCAGTTGGTAAAGTATGTCACTTTTGATCTTGGTGTTGGGAGTTTGACCCCCACATTGGGTGTAGAAATTACTTTAAAAAAAATCTTTCTTTGGGTCATCTGGGTGGCAGAGTTAAGCGTCTAACTCTTGATTTCAGTTCAGGTCATTATCTCATGGTTGGTGAGTTGAAGACCCACATTGGGCTTTGTGATGACAGTGCAGAGACTACTTAGGATTCTCTCTCTCTCTCTCTCTCTCTCTCTCTCTCTCTGCCCCTCCCCCACTCTCACACATGATCTCTCTCTCTCTCTCTCAAAATAAATTAATTAATTAAAAAAACCGTAAAATGTGTAGAAGCAAAAATGCATACTAACTCAATTGGAGTGGAATAATATGAATAGCAATGATCAAGGTTAAGCACTGCAAACAATGAATGATAAGTATGCCATGACTGCTGCCTAGCCAATGACAATTGTAAAACATCATTCATTGTGAGATGCATCCTGGTTTCAGAGGTGTGTAAGTGAGAATACCAATGTTCACCTTAGAATCGAAGACCTATATTATATTTATACCATTCAATTGATACTTACATTTTACCATGTATTATTATTCATACCTTTTCTTTCTTAGACAGCTCCAGTATACTTCCAGTATACTTTCTTAGACAGCTTCCAGTATACATTCATCTAGTCATCCACTCATCAAAAATCTTTATTGAGTATCTCCTATATGCCAGTGTTGGACTCTCCCCAAATGGACAACCATCACTAGCCCCACCACCCTTACCACCACCATCCCCACCCTGCCAAAACACACCTAAATCCATAGCATTGCCATAAATCCAATCATGAAGTTATTAATGTAAAGATACAGTACTTGGGACTATGAATGAATTCCTAAATTTCCTCTTCTGATTTTTTTTTCTGATAGTGCTCTCAAATTAACATTGGATAAAACTGAAGTATATAAATCCATTGGCAAAGCTGTTTGTTTTAGTCGAAATGTTACGAGTCTATATATGCATGCAAACGCATGAACACAGATATACGCACATATATGCATATACACATTCTCTGTGGAGAAATTATAGTCTATTGAACATATAACTACATTATTAGCCATACCTATTTAACGTTTCCCTGTTAACAGGTACTGTATTTAAAGGGAAGTATCTCATTTCACTGTCAGGCCCCTCATGAGGTGTGTATTATCACCCACTATTTGCAGGGAAGAAACAGCCCCACAGAGGTTAAACAACTTGCTCAAGATATGTGGCCAATGTTCCTTCTATTAAGCCACTTTTAATATCTTATAGGTGGTTAATATCCAACAGTAACAGTTTCACACAATTTTTCTTTTCAGACTTTTATCTTAATTATGTTATATGAAAACTTTCATTGCTTTACAAAGGGACTTACCTGAGGCTTTTTTGCAGTAGAACTTTGTTTTAAATGTATGCTTCAATTTGTCAACTACATAGGTGAGCAAGAAGAAAATAACATGGTAGTGCCTAGCAATAATCAAAGATAAATCTATAAAGAAGGGGCTTCTGAAAAGATCTTTAATCTTAACAACACAACATCTTTCTTTTAACTAGAATATTATTTAAAATGATTGATAATCTACCTTTTTTCCAAGAGCTTTCAAATAGCTTAAGATAAAAGATAGTATTCACACCACAAATTAATTAAAACTGGAGTAGGATAGCTAATAATTTCATTTACAGAATCATCCTAACATAGGGTTTTCATTTGGTATACTTTTTTGGTGACAAAGGGATCTTGTGAATTTTATGGGGTAGTTAACTAAGTTTGCTACTTGAAACAAACTTATGTCCATTAAGAAATGTCAGAGGCAATTACAACATCAATAAATTCTAAAGATGTGCATCTCTTGAGTACATGTATATAATCACCTACATGTATATACATACATATTGATTAGAAGCTAATTTTCAGGACCAAATTTTTTATAAAGAAATGTTTGTGTGAAATTTATCAATCCATTGGGCTTCATGTCAGTTCTTTTTTCTTCTTTTACATTTAAGAAAGAATATCTTTCTCTTTCACACCTGGCTGTCTGTGGACTCTTTACCCACCACCTCAGTTTTAGAGATCCATTCAAGTTCCTTTACAGACATTACTCCCTCTGAGAAACTTTCCTGATCCCACATACCACACCCAAGATAGAGTTAATCACTCCCTCTACATATATATTTTAAGTCTGTTATCACATGTATTATGCTCTATAGCAAATACTTGTTTATCCGTCCTGTAGACAAGTTCTAGGAGGGCAGGAGATATTGTCTTATATCTCTAGTATTTAACATTGTGCTTGAGGTTAAAAAAAAATTCAACTGAAATACAAAATAATAATAAAACTTCTTTAGTACTTACTTTGAACCAATCTCAAGGGTTAATATTTTACACATATCTCTTCAACCTTCACAAAAACCTTTGGGTCAAGAGTTACTATCTCTCAGAGAAGGCATTAGGCTTAGGGAAGTTAAGTAACTTGCCTGTAGCTGCACAGCTAATAAGTAACAGAAGAGGGCATTTGCCTATAGGCTTATCTCCAAAGCGCGTGAACTTAAAGTATTACAGAAAAGTAGGTATATTGGACATATATAGATATTTACAAATGTAGGGCATTTTTCCATTAGAAGAATTTCAGAGGCTTAGCACTCAGAATGGAAATTCCAAAGTTGTGGTCCCAGCAATCTCCCCAAGTCCTTTGACATCACCCTCCCTCACACAGCTGACAGCTTTCCTTGCTGTGTCAGGATATAGTACATTTTCCACTACTCCCCCAGCTTCCTCTATAGCAAGATTTCTGAAACTCAGCATTATTGGCAGTTAGGGCTAAATAATTCTTTGTGATAGAGGACTGTACTGGGCATAGTTAGTTGCTTAGTGGCATCCTTGGCTTCTACCTCTACCAATAGTTCCCTAGTTCCCTCCCTTGCACCCCCAGTAGTGAAAAACATAAATATCTCCAGACCTTGCCAAATGTCCCTTCGGGGATCAAATTGCCTAGGAGAGCAAGTCGGTAATGCTACCAGTCATTTTCTGTGACTTAGAATCTAAATCCTAGATAATTAGCTTCCAAAGGGCTATGAACATCATTCTTAATCCACTAGTCCACAATCACAGACCTAGTGAATGCTTTCCTCTCCACTTACTGTAACATCCTTTACACTGAAGATACACAATGAACATTAACTCAGTAACAAGCGATTGCACCCTAGGCTTGTAGTTTTGATTGCTCAGGTGGCAGGGCAAAGCCCCAGAAGACACATTATTGGGTTCTTTTCTTGTGACTTTTCACAGATGATTACAATCAGACCAATAGTCTGTAAAAGAATCCATTTCCAAAGTTTAAGCTTAAAGGTAGAGTGCTAGTGAATGTTTGAACTAAATCAATTAGGCTGTATCCTAATTGGGTAGGTGAGAATCCAGGTGATATCTAGACCTGATGCAGATGTTGATTGTATGGTTGCTCCTGCCTCCGGACAGTTCCTCACTAGCACAGTGACAGGTTGGAAACATACATCCCGTGGGACATCCTAGCCATTAGCTCAACAACATAGTGGGTACTAAATGTATCCCAAGGCTCTGTATGCCCTAAGGCTTGATGCATGCTAGGCCTCTTGGTTACTAGGCTTTATACTGTTCACAGTGACCATTAGATACGCATCCTTAAATGCTGTTCTGAACTTACAAAGATGACTTTCTAACAAGAGTCTCAGGAACAGTTTTCTGGTATGACCAGCTAGATATTATGACTACTTTGTGCCTACTTTCGAGCAGGAAAACCAGGTTTGGGCTACAAAGAGTTCACTGAGCCTGTTAAGAGCTTGGAGTAATGAGAGATGATAAATATGGTATTTACCAGAGCCCTGCTTGACTGTAAGCCCCACTGATGCAAGTCAATAAACCAGATGCTATTTGGAGCACAAAACCATGTCAAAATGTGTAACTGTGTTACCTTAAGTGCTAGAGATGGTCACCTAGGTTTGAGAGTCACATGAATCTGAGCAGCCTGGCCTCAGGTATTGTTTTTTGTTCCAAAGCTCAACCACTTCCCTTCACACTATGACATATGCTCTTTTTTCCCCCTCTACTTGATTATCCTCAATTTGCTCTTAATAAGTAATTATCCTTTTCTAGGTACAAAAGCAAACTAAGATTATGAGCTAAGGGCAAGAGGTAAATTCCAGCAAAAACTGGAAGAACAAGAATTGATGAATTGTTTCAACTTTTTTCTTCGTTCTATATCTTAAAAATGTATTTTTTACCTTTTTTTTTTTTTTTTTAGGGAAAGGTTTTAGTGAATCATGAATCTTAAAATTAAGAATAAACATAGCAGGATATAGCTGCTTAACTATTAATCAAATATGTCTACATTTCATTTAGGATTTGGGATATCAGCATGGTGAACATAGTTTTATTTAATGAGTAACATTAATTCTGTTGCATCTCTCTTGGCAGAACTCTTTGGCTATTTTGGTAGCCATAACCATTACCGTTGCAAAGACCTGGAGACCAAATCCGCTATTGAGAATGCGTCCATGCTTTTCCAATTTCTGTACTCTCACAGCACTTTGCTTGTGCCTTTGCTATGAAAGTCCTGTCTTGCATTAAAGTCACTAACACTCTCCTTTTGTATTGCATCAACTAGCTCTATGATTTTTAAAGTGTAGACATCCAAATGAATTGAAATGCCAAGTTATTTCGGTGCCTAAATTCCATTCCAAGTGGGTCCTTGTATTAAGCCAAATCATTTATTCTTCTCTGTACATTAGGATTGTTTTGAGAAAAAAGCTTCTTTCTAATCTCCTTTAATAGTTTATTTTTTAAAAGTTGCCAAATAAGCCTGGCTTTTAAAAATTCTTTAGGTCAATCAGAATGCAGTTTTAGATAAAAATGTAAAACATTTTCTAGCCATAGATATTTCAATGCTAACCTTTGTTTGCTGTACTTCTATCCCCCCCCTTTTTTTTTTTGACTCTAAGTGAATATTTTGAGTTTAATTTGACCAGAGATGCACTCTCATTAGTGGTGTTCACATTTGTCTCTCATTCACATGGTTGTCTCTCGTGTTGTACGGAGGGTGATGGTGTGGCAGCCAAATGAAATCCAAGTATAGGATGTATACAGTCTGACAGCTTTATCCTCCTAGGAATGACCAAACCAGTGATTAAATGTTCCAGATGTATAATCATTCTGATAATCAGTTGGTCCTTATTTTAAAATTCTGCTCTGGTCTTCTATCAGTGGAAACCCACCCACCCTTGGTAGGTCACAGAAAAATAAGGCAACTGTCTTAATTAGAATAGAAATTAACATAACTTTTACCTTAATGGATATTGAAAACCAATATTGATACAATATTGAAGTAGCTAGTTCATGATACAGTATTGATATAACAAGTTAATGCCATATTTTTCTTTTTTAAAAATTATTTATTTATTTTAGGGAGAGTGTGTGAGCAGGGGAGAGGGGCAGAAGGAAGAATCTCAAGCAGGCTCCATTTCATCCTGGCTTAGCATGGAGCCTGACGGGGTAGGGGAGCTTGATCCCAGGACTCAGATCATGACCTGAGCCAAAATCAAGAGTCAGACTCTCAAATAACTGAACCACCCAAGCGCTCCTCCCCCATTTTTATTTTTCTTTACTAAAATAGTGGGAAATATTCTGCACAAGATGACAAACTGTTCTTGATCTGTAGTTTAACCAGTTTTCAAAGTTGAGACTTTTGCATCTGTATCTGGGTCCCTGGGCACATTTAAGAGAGGGAGGCAAATGGCCAATTGTGGGTATAAATGCTAGTGAAACTCTAAACCCATTAAACCTTTGAAGAGTTTGACCTATATGCTCAAGTTAATAAATTACATCAAAACTCATCAGTTACTTCACAACACTGTGCAAAGATCAAATTCATTTCTCTGGCATCATCAATATCTTAACTGATACATCCTGGAGGCAAATAATCCTGGAGACAAAGTGTATTGGAGAAAGAAGTTATGCGAAAAGTTTGGGTACTTGGTTTTGTCTTTCTTTCACCCACAATCCCCAGAGCCTGCTCCAACATGGCAGAAATTTGACAAGGCCTTAAAGTCTCAGTGCACATAAATGAATGTTTAAAGTAACAACTAAAGTAACAACTGTCATCTTGTCATTCTTAAATGAATCTCAATAGAGAGAACATACAGGTTTCTTAAAAGAAAAAAAAAATTGAAAGGCAAGAAACCAGAAATATAGCTAAGATCTCCCTAACTGCTTAGCAGTCAGTTGACAGGTTTGCTGCATCATACTTTTAACCTCTCACAATATCAAAATAATGGCCACTGGATTATAAACTCCTTATATTTATATAGGACTTTTTGTAAACTTTATAGAGATTAAGAACCTGGGGTGGTTATTCCTCCATCTCAAGATGACCTACAATATTTAAAAACTCTTTCACTCACTCAAGTTACAGTACCAGCTGCTCTCAATCTGTTTAGATAGAAATTTAATTTTCCATATTCTGAAAATGAATTTTATACTGTTATATATTCTAAACATTTAACAGTTTCATTGGAAGCATCTTGAGGAATCAGTTTTCCTGTTTATCTTTAAATAGTTTTCATCAGGACTTAACATGTACTTATACAGTCTCTTCGAATTTCAGTTGGTTATCACTAGATTGTGCATTTAAGCTAGTGAATTATGCTTTATATCCACTCCATTAAAAAAAAAAAAAGGCGCTAAATTAGGAAGCAGTTCCTTAGGTCAGTAATTTTTCAAACTGTATATGACTAGTGGAGTGATTAAAAATGCAAATTCCTAGGCAATACTTTATGACTCTGAGTAACCATGAGGGAGGGTTCTTAATTTACTTTTTCAATAAACACCCAACTGTATCTGATGCGATGTGTCTGTAGAACACTTGGAAAGCTGCTTGCATGCTGAAGAAAAAATAACTCAATTTCTATTCCAAATAAATCCTATCAGCACGTATGGCAGTTTTTGATGAGTAAAGCTAATTAGTCAAAGTTTTTGTGCTTTACAAATCCTGAAAACCATACAATGAACAAGAAACTCTGCCCAACTTTCAACATTGTAATTTCTCTTAGACTATCAAGATTAAATCTAAGAGTATTAGAATTGCAACACTCAGGATCCCAAAGTTGAAGTTTAATTTTAGTAAACCATTTCTAAATTAATTTAACCTAGTGTTTTCTGGAGAAAGTTCATAGGACTATGAAGGTCCTTACAGCAAGGTCTTGGTTTAGAAGGCTGCATATTTCCTTGAAAGCAGATTTTAAAAAACAAAACAAGACAGCCTGTACTATGATAAGACCTAAAGAGGAGCCTCAGAAACAGGACCCAAGATTAAACAGTGACAGGTAAATCATTTTCTAGACTTCCGGTGATTCTTGGCAGCAAGAGGTTTGCTTTGGAAGAAACAAAAAAAATCCTCATCCACAAAGTGACTAATTAATGAAGTGACATAATTATTGCCAAGTAAGAAAACCTAGTATTTCTTGAGATGGGCTATAGCAGCCTGCAGTGTATTTGCTACCAAAAGACAAATGCAAACACGGGGACTTCTTGCCAGGTCGCATCTTTTTCCCAAAGTACAATTTAACCACTTCTCTGGATAATTTGATTAAACAAGACAGGGCCTCTCAACTGGCTTCCTTGGACTTGAATTATGAGGCCTAGATTGGATGAAATTTCATGATATCCAACACCTGAATCAAAACAAGTTATGATTTCTGTGTCTTTCCTAACATAAGAAAGTTGTGGTATCATGGTGATAAACTTGAGTCTGAAACCAAGACTGGAAAAAATACAGCCATAACCGGCTAAATGAAAAAAACATTTTTGCCTCAATTACAAGCATTGATCTGTGTATGCTGCATGCCTGACACAGAGGACATTCAATAAATGTTGAACTAAACTCGTTTTTCTGGTCTTGAATTAGCCTCATGGCTATTCTTAATACTTAATTCTGTATATAAAGAAAAAAATCTAATTGTTAATCTTTTAGGGAAGTCTCCTGAATGAGTTTAAGATTTAAAAGAAAAAGAAAACAAGGAAAACAAAGGGAAGCCAACAAATCTGTAAAAGGCAAGAACAGTAACAACGATATGGCCAAAACAAGCACTCATGATTAATACAGGTGAGTCAAATGCTCGGTTATTTCCCTCCTGATTGCTAGAATTATCTCTGAAAAAAAATCACTGAATCTCCTCTTTGAAGAGTTTATAGATAAGTGAAACTATTTCATGGAAATGCTAGCCTTAACATAAAATGTGGTCTCTTTCACTTCAAAAACAAAAACAAAGCAAAGGTAAAATAAGACAAAACAGCTCAGTTTAATTTCAAACGTTAATATATTTTCTATTTTATATTGAACATATGCATCTGTAACCCCTCATTTGCAGCAACTATCACATCCTCATAAAAGGGGCAAAATTTGTAAGATGCCTCTTAAAATAAATATTCTTTTTTATAAAATAATAAAACTTCAAATAAATATTCTTTACACTAAACAATATGTTGAAAAAATTAGAAAATAAAGGTTGAATTTTACTGTAACTGTACAATATACATGAAGTCCAAAGGGAAATCAGAGTCTTACAATAAAGGCTTTTCTGTAAGGCAAAATACAATCTAAAAACATACTGATTGATTCACATTCTTCCGAATGTACAACATATTAGTATAATATTTTGTGACTGTGCCATATAGCATGACACAACGTGTTTTTCACAGTTGCAAATATTATTGTATATACAAAAATATAGCACATTATCTCTGGAGAAAACAATGGGGAAAAAAAAAGTCATCTGCTAATTTACAAATTTTGCAAGTACTATTCACAAACAAAAACTTTGCCTGGGAGTGTCTGTTGTTTTAGCTTATGCAACACGTGGGTTCCCAAGTTCTGTATCCCATACCTTGAGCTCCATTAGCTGAGTTCTAACAAGCGTATCAGTTAAAACGGCACATGGACAAAAAGCATTTCACTGCAAACAGCGAAGGCTATCCCAACCCTCTATTAACAGTGCCAAGATTCTAACTGTTTAGTTGGTTGCATATGCATTAAAAAAAAAACAAAAAAAAAAAAAAACAAAAGACAATCCTTATTACTGTCATATTCCTGATTAATGGTGCTATGTTGGTTTTTCAAAGTTCCTGGGTGGGACAGTGGGAACTTTGCAGCAAACCGTGTTTGAGTTTTTACAGCGGCATCCAGGCCGGTTAACCCGGTCATAACACCCCTGGCACAATTTAAGGCAACCCTTGGCTGGAAGGTAACACCATAAACAAGGCAAAAAGAGGGACATGACGCCCATGGCAGACCAGCGTGTACAACAGTGAGACTGGCTGCAAGAACACGGGTTGTCCGCACAGTTATCCTCGTCATCATTAGAACAGTGATAGAAGAGACCTTTCACACAGCACACGCAAGTCCCATAGTCAATCACGTTTTGGGCTGAGCAAAGGCACTGCTTGTCGCAGATCCAGTCTGATGGCAGAGGCCTAGGATAGGTGCACTCCTTACACTTGCACTTGCCACAGTCCTCACACCTGTAGGCGTGCAGGCCCAAATCTTCCTTGCTCAGTGGCTTAAGCTCACCTGGCTTGAGCTCTGATTTGGGCTGCACGCGGATTATCCCATCAGCGACGGGTCCCGAGGAGAAAGATGGTCCCAACAGTCTCTGTTCAGAGGAACTGCTGCTGGTACTTGTCCTCGTACTGCTCCGAGACCCCGAACTGACTGTGCTGATGGATCTGGACAAAGAGGCTCGTGCGGAAGAATGGACCTGTGGGTGCTGGAGCCTGGGGGGCTGGCGGTGCTCGGGCAGACCATGGAGCCTCTCGTGTTTGTGCTGAGTGGAGGGGCGAGGAGCAGGCTTGAGCCCAGGTCTCGGGACCACAGTAGGCCCCTCTGTGTACTCATTGGTGTTTCGGATGGCTCTGATCTGATCCAGAGACAACACGTGTACCTGCTGGGTGAGGGCATCTCTGGGGTCGGGCTCCCCGCGCTGCCTGCCACCGTCACGGGGTGTCTGCAGCAAGGACTGCGACCCGCTGCCACTCTGAGCTCTGGCCTCCATCAGGTCTTGGAAGTGTGGTCACTCCAGCGGGCTTAGAACACATCTGAATTCCTGCGGAAACCAAGAGGAAAGAGCTGGTTTACACTCCAGGATACTTCCCACTCTCCGCCTACCTGGATTAACTCTTGGCTTTCCACTCCCCTAGAGAAACAGGATTTGAAATGGAGTGGCTATGGAGGCTACCAGAATAGCCATATGACCAATACCATATCAAAAAGTGCAGGTTATGGCAGGATTAGACAATTCTCTAATCCTGTGTTGTGTAGTTACACAAAGCTGATCCTTGTTTCAATCACACAGGTAACGATTCCTTATTCAAATGAACATAAAATTGCAAGGTTCAGGCTCAAAGTAAAGATTGCAAGAAACTAACGTTAGACCATAACATTGCCGCCGACATACATGAAAGTTGAATACTTTTTCAAAATTGGAAATAGGTTTTTAAGTTTGTTGTGGTCATTTTTGCCTTAAACATCAATAAATGCAGCCCAGAAATTCTTTCTTGGTTCTTATTGTGTCTGTTTTTACATCAGATACCTTTAACTATGACTTATCCAGTATTCAGGAACTTTTTAGAATACCGTAGAATGAATGTGACTTGCAAAAAAGAAAATAGTCACCCCCCCACCAAGGAAGTTACAAATTTTACAACAGTCATGCATTATTAAGTATACAGTAGCAAAAGTTATAAATTAAAAACAAATCCATTCAAATCCTGTTAAGCGCCAGCAACACAAGAAAGCAAACTTACACAATCATCAACCAGCAGCCGAATTTATTTTCAACTTCTCAACAACTTGAGGATCAAATATGTTACAGCCTGATAGCCTAGGAGAACATCTTAAATTCTGTAGCATACAGATTGTTCTGTTTTAGAAATAAATTATGTCAAAAATCTTAATGGCTTTGCCCGTTTCCAAAACCTTAATAGTTCAGGACATAAACCGACTAGTGATAACAGGAAGTGTTTCAAAAATTGGTGTCACGTCTCAAATCTATCATTCTGACAAGTAATTGCAATCCCTCTGTATATTTCAAAACTATCATCCCCTCTGGCAAGTCTACAATGAACAAAAACGGGCAAAAGTGGACCTTCATCCACTCTCCGATTTTTATAAAAGAGAGACGCAGGCAGGTGACACACGCCTCCCAACTCGGAACAAGGCAGAGCTGGAAACCGGATCTCACTTCCAACAGAAAGGCAGACAAGACAACGTTGATCTTTGCTTTCACTCCGTTTTATCGGCTCTATCGGCGTCCCAACACCGTCCCCAGCAGGTGGGACTCAGTCGGAGCCCCGGGGGACTTTTCTCCGGGGAGACTGACGCAGCCCAGAGGCTAAACCTCCCCCTGCACACAATCCGAAGACTGCCAAGCAGGAGGGGGCGGGGAGGGGGTGCCGGCGCCTCCCTAGGGGACGTGCCTTGAAACGCTGGAGCACACTTCCCCCTCCCGACCTACGGGCTAAAATATACCCCACCCCAGAGCACTGGAGGGAGCCACTCCGCCCCCAGGCAGGGGTCACGCAGCCCACCGCAGGGCGTTCTGGCTAAGGCCCTTGAGTGTCGGGCACAGGTTTCGAGCCCTGCCGCCGAAAGCCCTGACTTACCCGCTGCCCGGACAGGTCTAACCCACGTACACTGGGCAACTCCACCACGCACTGACCGAAGGGGCATTGCCTGCGATCCGCACACCCATCTCCTTTTGGGTGAAGAGAAAAAGTGAAAGGAAAATTGCTTTATAAAAGAAGGGCAAGTCCCAGGGCCTCACTGAACAAACCGGGTCTGCAGGACGCAGATCCCTGGTCTGGAAACTTTCGCGCAGATTTGCTTGCAGTTTTAGCATCTTTGATAGGGGGGTTGGGAGGGATTTTTTTTTTTTTTTTTTTTTAACAAAAATGACTGCTGCCCATTTCTGGCCTCCTTCGCAGCGCACGCCACCCACCCCCCACTCCCCACTCCGAAAGTGCTTAGAAACCCCCATGAAGAACTGTGTGTGATCAGACTAAGGATTAAGGGGAAAGGACTTCAGCACAAGGGTGGGGCAAGCACAGAAATGGCTTTGTAAAAACGCACAAGATCCCGAATTCAAAGCAGCAGCAGCGACTAAAAAGTAAATCAGCCCTTCAAAGGAAATAAAACTATCCTCTTTTGGTACCTATTTTCAGGTAATGGAAAACGATCGCGACCGCTTGATGACTTTCTTCCTGTGCTAGGTCAGCCCAATCTTCCAAAAATAAAAAAAAGCGTGACCCAGGCCGACCACAGAGAACGGAAAAAAGAAAGAGCTGCCACTTCCGAAGCGTAGCCCCGGCGTCCGGCAGGGCGACGTTCCCACCCGCACCCGGCTAGCCTCGGTGCCGGGCACCCTGCCCAGTTTTCACTCGCGGGGTCTCGCTGCCCCCGTGAGGCGAGCGACCCGACCCGCGAGTCCCCGGTCCCGCTGGCGCCCCCCTGCCTCGGGACAGCCTCACCCAGGACCTGCCTTCCCCGGAGCGGAACAGGTTAGAAATGCGGGCGCCTACAACGGGGACCTGGAAAACACAAAGTGTTCCTCCTCCCTCTCCCGCTCTCAGCGCCGAATTCGCGGTCAATGTAGGGCCAGCAGCCGACTCGCGACGAGCGGTCCGCCACCCCAACCCCCCAGAGCGCGGGCGCGTGGGGTCCTGGGGCTGGGGACACCGTACCCGGCGCGCACTGCTGCCCCCGCCAAGGCAGGCCGAGCCTGGGGCGAGGCAGTTCCACAGGCAGCTCCCTGGATCCCCCCTGGGAACCTGCGGGGTTAGAGAAAGGGAGGCCTGAGGAAAGACAGACCCCACTCCCGGTCCGACTGCATCTACTCCATGTTGCCCAGAACGCGCCGGCCACGGCGCCAGGAGGGTAAGAGCCAAACGTGCCTCACCGTGATCGCGGCTTTGCACCAACCCCTCTCCGTTGGATTCTCTTCTTCCAAGCGATGTGCAAATAAAATCCAGCCCCGATGCAAACTTTTCCCCCTTCTTCCTAACTCTGCTTCAGTCCAAGTTCCGAGCGATCGGCGGGAGGAAAAAAGGCGAGGAAAATCCCGAGCCAAGTCCCCAGCCGATGAACACTCCGGGGTTCGGGGCTGGGGGCGACCCCCCCTCTAGAAACGCACGCGGAGTATTTCCTTTTTCTCAATGAACTGGAGGCCGAAGCGCCAACGGCGAGTCTCCTTTCCCGGCAGATGAGCGAAGGAGAAAAAGAAAACGGCCTTACACAGAATCTAAGGCCAGATGGCCAAGTCGTGCGGCCGCGGCCGCGTCGGAGCGGAGGTGGCGCGGGGGCGCGGGCCGGGCCGGGCGGGCGCGGGGGCCTGGGCGCTGCGCGCTCCGCCGGCCCCTCTCCTCCGCTCGCGCTGCGCCGCGCGGCTCTCGGCGGTGCAGACTGGGCGTTGTGGAGGCGCGGCGGAGAGGCCGAGGCGGGGGCGGTGGGTGCGGAGGAGGAGGTGAAGGAGGAGGAGGAGGGTCTGGGGCCCGGCCGGGGGGGCTCGCCGTTGGCCTGCGCCCTCGCCTTTCCGGAGGAGGCAGGGAGCTCTGCGGCGGCCGCGGCAGCAGTAAATGGCGTCATGTGGATCCGAGGCGGAACAGAGCAGTTGTTGTCCCAGAGGATATATCGCATCCGGTCCCAGCTCATTGGCTCCGCGGGGCTACATTCACTCACACTTCAGCGCCCGCCAGCGCTCCGAGCCGCAGGAGGCATTCAAAAGGGCAACCGCGCCGCCCCGCGCGTCCCCGGGCCGGTCCTGCAGCCCGGGCGCCGTCACGCGGGACGCCCGCGGGGCCGGGCTGGGCACGGCGGGGTCAGTTTATCTAGTTTCAAGGAAACACTGACCTTAAGGTTCCCCAGAGGCCATGAGGACGAGCTTTAGGCTCGGACTGACTTATGGAACTTTCTCCTTGCCATTAGGAAAAAAGGGAATGAACATTTAAAACTAATCCGGGCCACGCAGTGTTAGCATTAAAACAAGTCGCAGGTTTTAAGAGTTTATTCGGAATCCATTTCAAGCCCACCTCTCCCCTTTTCTGTTCCCCCTCGAGGGGGCGACGGGGAGAGGAGAGGGGGGAGGGGAAGGGGAGCGGGAAGTGAGGTGGGAGGGCTATTGGTTTATTCTTTGTCTTCTGGATTAACCCGATTATACACCAGGCACCAGCACAAACCGCCTCCCCCACCTCACAGCCCTGTAGGAGAGGAACGGAATGCAGATTCGGGTTTCAAGTACTTTATGCTCTGGCCGAGATTTGCTTTTAATTGTGTCGCTCTGTAGTTTTTGTTTTAATATTAGATTTTTTTTTCAAGAATTAGCTATAGATGGAGGCTTTTTGAAGATCTTTCTGTTTTGTTTGATGCAGTAGGTGAAGGAAATTCTACAGTCTATGCCTTATAAAAATTATTTAATTCAATAACACAGGATAACTCAAGGTCGACATGACGGGCTTCTGAAATGGGAGGGGGCTCGCTGTTCCACTGCAGATTTCCTTCACTCAACCAGAAGTCATCATTTCCGACTCCTCTTTGTCACCTAGAACGTATCCCAAAAAGATCCTATTGTACGTTTTGAAGGTGGTCTGTATTTTCCCACTTAAAAAAGTAGAAACGTAAAGATAGAAAACGCGTAGATAAGCATTGCTCTAACTGCCGTTCATTTACTAAGAAACGTGCTTGCACGTGGGAGCACCGGTGGGAAATTACCGCCCCCCCCCCAAGACACTCCTGTTACTGGATTCTAATAATTTACAGAATGTTTTTACTTTACAGGGAAGTACGGTTAAATCTCCCGAATAGCACCTGCCCCCGTGAGGGGTTAGAATTCTTGAAATAATGCTAGGAAAACGTGGTGCTTGATTCCCCGGGTCCCGCGCCAGCTCACATCCGTTCGTAGCTACCCTGGCACTCGCTGCCTTCTCCCGAGCTCTAGCTCTAGAATGTCCCGGGCGCGCTCCCCACTGCGCTGCGCTCTCGCCCTCATTCTCCATGTTTCTCTAGGGCTCTCCCCACTCGTCCCGGGTTTGGAACAAGAGATGGCAGGGGAAGTGGCATACATTATTTCCGGGTGCTGGCCTACGTTACCCCCACCCCACCCCTCGGTGAGGGTGGACAAGGTTAGGTCGGCCTGCTCCGCTGTGTCCCTGAGGCTAAGGGCAGGAGAGAGTCGAGTCTTCCCAGCCCTGGCTGTTCGTCCAACGCCCAAGTCCTTTGAGCCTCCGGGTGAATTTAGGCGCCGCTGCATTTACAGCCTATCCAGCCACCAGGGGGCGCCCAACCGGCGCAGGGCTGGGGCTATATTCTTCCCCGGCACTGGACTAGGGCAGGAGAGGGAGATTGCCGTCCAAAATGTATATCCTGTATGTAGTCTGGTTCAAAATGAATAAAATTCAGATAGCCTTCTCTACCATCTCCTCGGACACATTCCGTTTGGAATACGAGATGAGGTACCAAGGTTCTGAAGAGCTCCAGCTTTTATCAATGGGAAGAAGGAATTGGGGGCCAAAGGCAAGTTGTGCAAGGCTAGTGGGGTACTCGTTCCCGTGTGAGGGCAGCAAGTCTCTGGCAGAACAGGTGGAAGATACGCCTTCTCTTAGTCTTCTCAAATCCCTGCACCCAGTGACTGCTCTTTAGGAGACACTTGTGCCCGTGTTATTCTCCCAGCACTACAGGAACTTTTTGAAGACACACTGTTCTGGATCAAAGCATAAAATGGAATTGAAATTAGGAGCTTCCAGCTGGTCAGAGTACCTTATATTTTTATTGAGTCAATAGAGAAGAATCTAGGAGTTTATATTTCTCTTTCATAAGCTATAAAGAATCCCACGTTATCTAGCTCTCCCATCCTTCCCCCACAGCATTTAACTGGGCAAACATTTAACCTATAACTTATGCACAAAGTAAAAACAAGAACCTGGTGGATTCTTTCTAAGTTACTCTTTATTATTTTATTTAGTGAAATTATTCTTTTTAGATGTAATGTATAGAACAATATATTGTGCCCCCAAAATTTGCTTGGTGAATTATAACCCCAGAGAGGAATTATGTTTATGTGTATGCATGTGCATGTGTGCGTATATATATATATATATATATATATATATATATATACACACACATACAGAATGCAATGTTGGGTGCAGCTCTTGTAAAGTATCCCCAAATTAATTCTCACATTGCATTCCAAAGTTATAACTGGGATTACTTTTGGAAGATATTTCAGAATTACAAAAGAATGTTAGTGTAAAATTTCACAGTGAAGCCCATTTTCAAAGGTGTTGTGCAAAGTTCCAGAGAAGCAACCCTGATGCATGAACAGGTGTTGCCATTTTCCTAATGTTGAAAAAAACTGAATCCATGGAAACACTTGCTGCACCAAAAGTCACTTCTAAGTTCTCAGGTTGCACCAAGTAACATGCTTTCTTAGTCCTAGCTATTGAACAGGACTGTGTGACATACATTTGGAATCTCATCTCTGCATTCATTTTATTTTCTGTATTCATTTGGATTTACTTCATTTTATAAGTATAATTGTCCTCAATACCTTTTTTTCTAGATGAGGCATTGTATAAACCTTTGTGAATTTTGCCTCCAAGTTTTAGTAAAAGGCATCAATAGGGACAGTGTAGACATGTTTCTTTACCAGTAGGTATGCTGGCTGAGTTAAGTCAGTATTTTCAAGGTTGTATTTACTCATCTAAGTTTCTGATTTATGTTGTAGTAATGGGAAAATGTAGCTTTAAAACAACTCTAGTTCCAGTGTCTTTGTGAAATTGAACAAACCACTTGGCCTTACTGGCTTCAGACCCAGTTTTGATGCCTACAGGGAAATTCTGCAGTGATATGATATGTGAGAGAAAGAAAAATTAATAGGTACTGACTATTTGGTTGTTTTGTTAGTTTTATAATCAAGGCAATTTATTTATATATTCACAATTAAAACTGGCCTGGATACTACTGTATCTACTACAGTATACTACTGTATACTGCTTCCAAGGGAAACTATTTAGGTCTTTCTCCTCACATCGCAAATGCAATAGAAAACTTAATTTATGCATGGTCTCTACTAGGAGGGACCTTCCTAAATTCAAGGGCTTTGCCATCATGGACCTTTGAAAGATTTGGTGGCCATGATTGTGGTCATTCAATTTTTGAATTGCTTTGATTTTCCAAATTCCATTGATACTGCCTCTAGGAGAGATTGGGAGTGACTACACTAAAAGATGCCAAGGAATTCAAAATAGACCAGGAGAGTTCTTATCTAGATAGCCTGGAGAACTGGAAACAGTTTATCTCTGCATCTAACCTTCTTTGATGATGTCCTTTATCCCTAACCAAACTGGTAGAAAGATCTGGAGTGGTTAAGAGGGTGGTCTTGATGAGTTGACTTTGAACTGGAGGCTCCCGGGAGTCTTGTCTTTTTCAGAGACCTTATATCCAACCTGAATCCACCTAGTGGTTTCTACTGGTAAATCAATCTTCCAGCTATGACCATGCAAGTTATTACTACAATGTATGCAAAGTCAGATGTGGACTGAAGTTCTCTAACAAGGCAAAACAGAATCTCTTTGCTGGCCAACATGATTTTCTCATTATATTTTTAATACAGTATATTTGTCCCTTGACCTGAAGATTAAGCCTTTTCCTTTGTAGGACTGATATGTGCAAAGAATCTCTAATCAGTGTAAACACTGCATTGTTGCTTTGCCTTTACTCTAGTAGCCTGAGGTTTATTTGTTTTTCTGTTTGTTTTTAACATTTGATCCACTTTGTTCTGCAATCTTTTTAACTCAATGCTAAAGCTTCATATAAGTGAAAATCATACATTAAAATGAGTATTTGGATATTACTGGCCAAGCTTAGTAGCAGTAGGAAGATTTTAGCCTCTGAATAAATAAGAGATTTGGGTTTTATACTTTTCATTATGAGGACACTTGATCAAAAGAGCATAGGAAGTTCAACTTGTTTTCTAAGGAAGATGTAGTCAAACACATTCCACTAAAGTCATTCTTATGGACCAGATGCCACAATATAGAGGATGCCAGCAAGCCCTGACTTAATTTCAGTTAACAACTCAAATCTAAAAATGTTTAATTTGATAAATGGAGTAAAAGTGCATGCAAATTTAATTTGTTTGCTTCTTTGGACAGGAAGTGTTTTGAAGCTACAGGGAGTTGTGAATCATTTGAGGATATTATGGTGTTTATATAAAACCGCTTTTCTCTTTTATTTATTATTTATTTATTTATTTATTTATTTATTTATTTTTGAGAAATTTATTTTTGAGGAGGGGGAGGGGCAGAAAGAAAAAGAGAGACAGAGAATTCCAAGCAGGCTCCGTGCTGCCAGCACAGAATCCTCCACACTCAGTGCTCGAACCTACATATTGTGAGATCATGACCTGAGCCTAAATCAAGAGTCAGATGCTTAACCGACTGAGCCACCCAGATGCCCTTAAAACAGCTTTCCTGTACACACTCTGTGTTGAGTATGACTCTTCAAAAGGGTAGACTATCCTAGGTATCTTGGGAGTGTATATAAGAACTGCCATATACTTCTTTGTTAGAGGCCTGAAACTACAATAGAAAGATTCTTCACCCTCTCAATCTTAAAAAAAAGAAAACACACACTCTGATCTTTGTAAACATTAGACGCTTAGTAGTGCTTTTCAGTTAACGAATGAAATTAATGAGTGTAATTAATATAAGCAAATATTTTTTCTTAGTTTGGTAAGTTTTTTTGAATTTTTTTAAAGATTTTTTTTTCTTAGAGCGAGAGAGCGAGAGAAAGAGATGGCACGAGCAAGGGAGAGGGACAGAGGGAGAGAGAGGAAGAATCCCAAGCAGTCTCCAGGCTCAGTGCAGAGCCCAACACATGGCTTGAACTCACCACACTGGGATCCTGTCCTGAGCCAAAATCAAGAGTAGGTCCCTCAACCGACCTAACCATCCAAGCGCCCTGAAATTTTTAATGACAGAATTTAAGAGTCATTCCGCTAGCCTGGACATTATCATGGAAGTGAATGGAACATGTTTGTTAACACCATGATTTTCAATCACTGAAATAGCAAATATTATAAAGTTAAAAAATAAATTCTGAGGCGCCTGGGTGGCTCAGTTTAAGTGTCCAACTTCAGCTCAGGTCATCTAGTAGTTCATGAGCTCGCGCCCCATGGGGCTCTGTGCTGACAGCTCAGAGCCTGGAGCCTGCTTCAGATTCTGTGTCTCCTTCTCACTGCCCTTCCCCTTCTCTCTCTGTATCTCTGTCTCTCTCAAAAATAAATAAACATGAAAATAAATAAATAAATCCCTATGGAAGTTTTGTGTAATAGGAAGGAAGCCTGTAGAGAACACCTATTCTTTTTTTTTTTTAAGTTTATTTATTTATTTTGAGAGAGAAAGTGTGCAAGTGTGGAAGGAGTAGAGACAGAGAGAGAGAGAGAGAGAGAATCCTAAGCAGGCTCTGTGCCATCAACGCAGAGCCCGTCATGACATGAGAGGACATCAAGAGTTGGACGCTTAACCAACTGAGCCATCCAGGCACCCCAACACCTATTCTTAAAGTATATAATAAAGCAGTTAATAAACAGGCTGGTGATGGGTGGCTAGAGAATATAGGTAAAAGTAAACCCTTGTGAATTTCTTACTTTGAAAAGTACATTTGGCAAAAATATGACCATATTAATAATTAAAATTAAGTACTAATCTGTAGTGTCAAATTAAGAAGTTAGCACTGGGGCACCTGACTGGCTTAGTCAGAAGGGCATGTGACTCTTGATCTTAGCTTCCTCAGTTTGAGCCCCATGTTGGGTGTAGAGATTACTCAACAATAAACAAACAAACAAACTTGGGCGAAGAAAGGAGTTAGCACTTGTTAACTTTCAAGAACTTATTTTATACACAGTTGCAAGAAAGCCACCAAATAGTGAACAATTTTGACTTTCATGTTCTATATGAAAATCTCCTTGCCATTTTGCTAAATATTCGTCTCACCCTAGTTTGACATCATGCAGAGACAAAGTTGCATTATACCCTAAAAGATACTAAAGTCATGCGTTTGAAAAATGAGAAATTAGGGCTTCAAAATTATTAATCCTTGTTTTTTTTTTTAAATTTTTTAATTTTAGCTGTAATTGCTAAAAGAAAATGATACTGAAGGTAGGATTCTCAAATATCCTAATAGGTTTTGGAGGCTTTGGGAGTTCAAGACCTGGATTTAGATTTGGTCTCAGTCACTTTGGGCAATGCGATCCCCTAATTCTTAAATTCCACCCTGGCTTCTCATTACTCCTAGGATAAAGATCCAAGTCCTTAACCCAACTTCAAGGTCCTACCATCCAGCCAGCCCCTTTCCCATCCCAGCATCCTGTTACACCGCATTCCTCTGTTGTCTGCCCTATGGCTATAACTACTACCTTTTGGGTGCGGTGCTCAAAGTACATCTCTCCTGCAACAGGGCCTTTGTATATGCTATTCCCGCATTCGCTTTTCTGGCCTTTCCCATATTAATTCCTACTAATCTTTCACCTAGCAGTTATCTTGTTCTCAGGGAAGCTTTTCTGACCTCTCTGAATAGGTCAGATCTCCCTTTTTCCTCTCCTGACCTTCTCTGCTACAAGCATATGTGTGATTAGGTAATCAATTAGTAACTGTCCCCTTCACTGTATTTTAAGCTCCATGAGGTCAGGAATCCAAGTTAGATTTTTGCCTACCGTTTTACCCACAGCACTGAAGGGCCTGGCACAAATAAGGAACTCAAACATTATTTTTAAATGCAACGAATGAATGAATAAAGAATGAATGAGGTAATAAACCTTAGCTCCCATTTGTAAAGGGGTTGCTATAAGGATCAGATGATATAAAGCCTACCATATGGGGAGCTCTCAGTGGGCCACCATGATAATTTCAATTAACTTGGGCTAGGTGGTTTATTTGATGAAATTAGCTGTTTTGCCTTGACATTTTAAAAAAAGTTTTTTTTACATCACTAAGCACAATTTGCTTTACTTTATGTATCCTATTTGCACTTACGTGGAAATAAGAACCCAGGTTTAGAACAAGTTTTAATGACTGTATTTAGCTATATTCAGCTATTAATATTTCTATAGAAGCTTTAAGCTTACATTGATTTTTTGTTGTTGTTGTTTTGTTTTGTTTTCATGTATGATCTCCTCAGAGTAAAGTACTTTAGGGACAAAGGGACCTATTTAAGCTGATGTGGTTGTTTCAGACTGGGATGTGTACTCATTGAATTCCTTGTTCAAGAAATCTGCAAGCTAGAGAAGTGTGAGTTCCTTCTTATTTGAGAGTGACTTCAGCATTTGGGCTCTTGTCCCACACTGAATTTCACTGTATATTTTGGGGATGGAGCCTTGTGTCTGAAATGGTATTGAAGCCCCATCTCTTGTTGGGTGGAAGATGTATGTTCACTTACATTAAATGTTGTCTGCAGAGATATTTGTTGTATATTAGAATGCTCTATTTCACTGTCCTAAATTCCTTAGATTATTGTGACTGTGTAAAGGTGAATTTGCATATGACTCAGAATAATAACAGTCAAATGCAATTCTTAGGTTGAGAGTCTTGCGCTGTGTAAGGAGTCCTATCCTACAGCATTTTGGGAAATCAAGTAGATATCAAGTGCTCTCTCTTATTTAATATCGGCAAGTACGTATCAAGTCCTCTTATTTAGTATCAATGTGGTGTGGCCTTCTAGGAGCAGAATTCCTGTCTTCATGGCCTAGGCCTGGGGAGCTGCTGGCTCTATGACTTTGATCAATGGATGTGAGATGAGCATTACCTACTTTCTTAGAGCAAATCTAATGAGGAGATGAGGCAAATAGCCATGAAGGTACCGGAAAGCCATTCGAGGGAATCTACTAAGCCAATTTTCAGCTGGGTGCTACTGATGCTTGAGGGTATATTGGGTCGATAGAGGTAACGCTTAACAAGGCTCATGAAGGAGGCAGTCTCTGAATAAGACAGTTGGCTAGTTGATTTCTTTGGTCCCCAGTTTACAGGTCTGGCAGTTGTTTTCGTTTGTTTGTTTGGTTGGTTGGTTTGGCAGTACAAATTTTAAGTGTTTTGTTAAAGCATTTAACATTTCTCTGAATATATACAGAGAGTGTGGGTGAAAAAGGCCCTTATGTTTGTACCGGGCGCCTGGGTGGCTCAGTCGGTTAAGTATCCGACTCTTGATCCCGGCTCAGGTCATGATTTCACAGTTTGTGAGACTGAGCCCCACGTTGGGCTCTGCAGCCCAACTGACAGCATGGAACCTGCTTGGAATTCTCTCTCTCCCTCTCTTTGCGCTTCCCCTGCTTGCTCACTCTCTCTCTCAAATAAATAAATAAACTTAAAAAAAAAAAAGACCCTTATGTTTGTAGTACTGTAACTTTATAGTGGAGGTCAACTAAGACAGTTCTAGATAGAAGGTGAAATATGTTAATTGCATTAAAAAGTCCTATAAGTAAGTATATTCAAGACATCATTGGGGCATTTCAAAATCAGGCAGTGCCAGGTTTGGGGGCAAAAAATGATTGTGTTCCTGTATTTGGCATGCTTTTCTCAAGAACTTTATAGAATTGTTAAAATAAGTTGCTTTCATGCCCGATCTTCTTGACCACTTTTCCGGTTATTAGTGGATCATGATACTTCTGAAATTTAAGATAATGTCAGACATCCTGCGTCCATGGTACTTAAGTGGCAAAAGGCATCTTCCATGTGGTAGTCACCAGCATTCCTGCTCAGCATGTATTATAAATCAAATCAGCTGGGATTGGGAGGGATTTAGTGTACTTCAGTAATAGAGTGGGGATTTTACCAAAAATCTCTAGTATATTTTGATGACTTCCATCAAATCCCACTTATGCTTAATATTTGATGAATATTTATTTTAAAAATCCTTTATAGAAGTGTGAATTAAGCTTTATTCAAGACCTAACATAAAGTTAGCCACATTCAGTTGGCAACCTATTAAATATTTTTTTCAAATAACAAGAGTCCTTGCTTTGTTTTCAAATTCAGTGATTCTCAGCCCTGACTGCATATTAGAATTCCACTTGGAGATTTAAAAAAAATCAGATGATAAGATCTTTTACATAGTCTGATTTAGGTTGATCTCAGAGGGAGGACTTGTATAAATTTCTCCATCTTCCACTGTCTTAGTTTCCTTTCCCCCCACCCTCACCCCCCACACACAGTGGTAGTAAAAAGTGAGGATAAAACTATTCTTATGTCCAAGCATCATTGTGAGGGATAATGCGTTGGAATTTTAGAAGTCTGACCTACAATAACTCTTCAATAAATGAAAGTCATTGTGTTATTATAACAAGACTGTAATAGAGATTCATAGCTCACCAAGAACAAGAACAGAAAATAGAATAGACATCAAACAAAGTATAGATAGATGAAGATGCTAGAACAGGCTCATACCTGCTTGCAAGGGCCGATTGTGGATATCTCTTCTCGTCTCTACACCTAGCAGTATTAGGTTTGAAAATCAGCCAAGATGGGTATGTTTACAATAAAGAAACCACTGAATGCTAAAATCAAGGTGTTCTTTTCTTTCTTTGTTTCTTTCTTTCTTTCTTTCTTTCTTTCTTTCTTTCTTTCTTCCTTTTTTGTGCCCCAGAGATCTAGTTATTGACATTTATATTTACATGACAGGGCCAAGGCAGTTGACAAGGAAGTCTGGAGTGAAAAACAAAACATATGTACTACTTGGGCCTGGCCAAACATGGCGTATGCCATTCATGGTTCCATGGCCTGAGCTTTGAGTCCCAAAGGGTTCTAAGTGAAAGAGCATGGTGGTCTTCACTTGGTTTTGAATCGAGAATCATTAGACTGTGAATGAACTCTTACCTAATCATTAATTCTAAGTTTTGAGGTAAATTACTTAAACCTGTTCTCAACAACCTAAGGATTTAAACTCATAGAAACAGAGTGTAGAATGGTGGTTGTCAGAGGCTAGGGGACGGAGAAAATTGGGAGAGGTTGGTCAAAGGGTATGAACTGTCAGTTATAGGATGAATAAGTTCTGAGGTTCTAACTTACAGCATGATGACTATGGTTAAAAATAGTGTACTGTATACTTGAAGTTTGCTAAGAGAGTAAATCTTAAGTGTTTTCACCAAAAGAAAAGAAAAAAATCCAAACAAACCAGTTGCTATGTAAGGTGATGGACATGTTAATTAACTTGCTTGTGGGAATTATTTCACAATGTATACATATATCAATCATCACGTTGTACACTTTAAATATATTACAATTTTTTAAATTATACCTCAGTAAAGTGGGGGGAAAACACTAAGGATTCACAGGATATACCGGGGGACACAGGCAGCCATAAGAGAAACATGGTGTGCGTAGTTTCATTCACTTAAATTCTTAAAACACAAGCAGCTAATAATGACCATGATGATGATGAGGTGATGATGATGATGATGATGATGATGATGAAATCCCACTTGAGACCTACTTAAGGTTAATTTTGGAATGCTGCAGGAGCATATTTACAGTCCTTTGCCTTCGTTGGATATTCCAGTGGAAATAGTTGGAAAGTATTGAAAAATACTGGAGCGTCTCTGTGCCTCAGTTTCCTTATTGATCAGAATGGGATGTTTGTCACAATGAAATGAGATAATGGATTATAATCGCCTAGTACTTGTAGTTACCTCCTCAGTTTTAAAGAATATTTGTTGGGTCAGTTTATGACCTAAGAACTTAGGGTAAGGTAAGGCACCCAGCCCAGAGTCTGAACTTTGACTTCGGGCCTCAGTAGCCCTCTGTACTCCTTAAGACCATGAGTCCTAATAGACTCAGTAGAGCTAGATAAACCTAAAGAATCTCATTGTCTAAAATTTGTATGTGGAAATTTATTTTCCACGTAAATCAGCATTTTTTTATTGTTCAACTTTACCTTTCGCTAACTTGCTTTAACAAAAGAGACATAGTAAACATTTTCTAGTAATGACTGAAACATTCTTCACTTAGGGAATTACAATGGTTTTTTAAAAAGCAGCTTGCATCATTCTGCTACTTCGTAATAGATTTAAAATGTGCAACATTGTTATTTGGGATTATTTCCTATGAATCTGTGTATAAAATCATGCATGTAAAAATGTCAATGTGATACTTTTAATTTCTTAATAAAGAAAATCCAAACCAAGATTTTATTATTGTAGCAAGAAAAATAAATCTCCTAATACTGAGTTATACAGTTACTCAACTAGAAATTTACATTTTTATAATTTCTCCTCCTGGGAAGCAGCAGGTATGTAAAATTATTACATATTGTGTTTATGCTGCATGCACATAAAATTCAGTAGAAACCCCAAAAGTAAGCTCTTTGGAACCCAGACTTGATTGCCAGGCTGAATACCCTCGGAAAACAAACTCTCTTTGTCTGAACATATGAAAGGTACCAAAAGAGAGTGAAAACCAGTTTTACTTTTTTTTTTCTTTTCTTTTCTTTCTTTTTTTTTTTTTTTTAACTTTTTGTTTTTGTAGGAGAACCAGCAGTGGAAGAAAAGATCACTTCCTCCGTAGACACTTTATGGGTTTCGGATTCTGTAAACTCTGCCATGTAACTTGACCCCAAAGCTAATGAAATCCTGTTAGATTTTCCCTGCCCTCCTTCCTGCTTCCACCTTTTCGATTGTCTCACCTTTTAAAAACTTGATTTGTATTTGTATATATGTGTGATCCTCATGTCATTGTTTGGCTTTTTACCCAGGAACTTTTCACCTACATCCTCTCCTTCCCTCATTTGGCAGCCGGTTTGGGCTTCTTCCTGCCTTGAATACCACATTCCCTAGTTATTCAAGCTCAGTCATTAGCACCCTGTCCCCCTACTAAAATTATGAATGAAAAGCCTTGTTGTTCTTTACAAATAACTCAGCCTTCCTCAGTCAGTCAAATTCGGATGGCAGTGACTGCCAGACAAAGGGGCGGGATGATGGACAGTCCTCACAGCAAGTCGTCAATGCCCACAGGAAGTTTCTAAGCCACAATATAGGTAGAGAGGGCTGGGCGTTCCTGGAGGACAAGCCTACAGAAAGGGGCTGGGAGCGGGGCACTCTTTGTGTCTGTATGGATCTTAGAAAAAAATGTCCACGGAGCCCAGAGACAACAATATCCAGAGTCCATTTTGCCCTAGCAAGAACGTAAAAATCCTTCCATGGAGACATCTACCTTGCAGTAATTCTGGTTGGAGCTGACACACGCAGACAAAAGTGAAGGCACCAGGCATTTACTTGGATTTGAATGCGGAACGGTGCGAGAGGGGGTTACGTGCTGGAGCCGCACACCTCCCTGCTGAGAAGTTGCATTGTCTTGGGTCCCTTTTTCACAACAGGGGAAAAGGTAATTGACAGCCCGATTGTTTGGCCGGGACCCCTGCTGTTTTAAAATCCTGGAAGGCCCCAGTCACACGTTGTCAATAATAGCCGTCGGAGGTGCAGAGTGAAGGACTGTTCAGGAAACAGTTTGAGCCCTTCAAGTGGACAGGCCTCAGTGACTTTTCTTGCACTCTGGCTGCCACAAGCAGCTCATTCAAAAATAACCTTAAAGTAATAAATCAAACTCGTTTCCTGAACTATACAAGGAACAGCTGGTTATTTTTCCTCACTTTTTTTTTTTTTTCAAAAACAAAAAAAAAGAAGGTTTTTTTTTTTTTTTTTTTTTTTTTTTACTACAGGAAGTCAAGCATGTCAAAATTTGGCAAAGCAATTTGGATGATTTAACAGCTAAACACTTCTTTTTTTAATGTTATGCTTTCATCGGTCTTTTTTTTATTTAGGCTTTCCAGTTTTGCATTCTGTTTGCTGCGATGCGTGTCTCTTATCTATTCTCTTCTCACTTTGGAAAGGAAAATGAGCCCAGTCTCCTGTCAGAATAGTTTCGGTGCAATTTCTAGTGTATTGGTCAAGTTGCTCAACGTGGACAGCTCAAATTTGTTTTCTTTTACAGACAGAGTTTGGTTGTAGATCTACAGCTTCACGAATTTGTTTCTCGTGAGATCCATATATTTCGAAGTTCTGATGACAAGGCAGTTTTTCTTCAGTCTGTTGATTTAGAAACCCCAAGCTAGTACATATGTCGTAACTGAAGTAGTCTGGTATTTTAAGAAAGTACATTGTGGACTCTTTTTGTCTCTTTGTGTCTCTGTGTGTGTCTCCCTTGTTGAATATGTTTGCCCTCTGGATTCTGGAAAAATCTGCCAACTTCTGATTGACTTTAAGAATAATTAGAAATTTGAGTATAAATAAGTGACATAAAACAACTCCCTTCTGTGATGATTACTCTTTATTTCATAGATGACTGGTACTTTGAACAGATCCATTCTATATGGAAATATTGTATGATTAGTCAGTGTGTGTGTCAGAGATTAGCTTTTCACAACTTGTGGACATTTAGAATTAGGAAGGAAATGTATTTGAGTATCTGTCAAGTTTTAGGGCACTACATCTCTTTTAATCAATTTGAATATAATTAAACAGTCAAGATTAGATATAAAGATTAGGTAACACATCTCTTTCATATGCTATTTTGACCACTACTTGAAAATTACAAAAAGAATTACTGATCATAGCTTAGCATTATGTAAGAAACTACTTAATTATATTTCGGGATGCTTTCTTATCTGTATCTGTATGATAAGTTTATTTTTCTCCTTCATTTTGTTAAAGAGATTACTCATTTATAATAAAACAATTACAGTAAAAAGTATGTTTACAGGAAGATAATAATGGAATTTACATAGAATTAAGCTACTGTAGGCTTCTGTTTCTATTCTTTTCTTCATCTACTTCTTTTTCTTTGTGTTTTGAGTAAATGACAGTGCCATAACAGCACAATAAATCCGTCTTTGAGCTGTAAGCTAGACCGGCACACTTTACTTTGTATATACACCATGGCTCAGGTGAAGCCTGTGAACGCAGCAGTGGGTGTGGTGTCTGTATAAATGTTCTTGCATATATGGTTGATACATTCTGAACCTGTTTAGATGTAACATTTCTTTACTTTCAGCATTTCTAACTTCAAACGTGATATGTGACTGGATAGACTTCCTTGAGAACTGTATTAACAGGTTTCAAAGAGTTCAATTCTGAGGTTAATACCATGTCAGAAAACAATGTTCCTCGAAAATTTGCACAATAACTATGTATACGATCATATAAATGATTACAGAATACAATTCAGAATTCATATGTGAGTCATATAAATCACGTATTCTGAATGATATGAAATACCCACTTCTGTAAGTGACTCCTTCCCTCCTGGTTAAGTCACAGCCTTTCATTTTGCTAAGAGATGCTCAGGACTCGATGAGTTAAGTGGACTCTCAACCTGCTGATGTTCCCGACAGCCTCACATCTCCTCCCATGGTCCTGCAGACTCTGGCCGCTGCAGGGGTGAGATAGCGAGTGTAGACTGAAAGTGCTCTGCACAGACTTGCTTTCTAGCCTCCCGTTCAGCTGCCAGTCTCACAGCTTGCCCTGAGAATGGACTTCCTGTGCTGTCATTTACACTCAGTATCACACTAAGCACTCTTTGTCACTCAGCCTTTGAGAAAGAAGGGGGGTGAGATAACAAATCTAGACTGCTTGTGTTGACTTTGTGGATAAAGTAAAGGGCTGGAGTCAAGAACCCAGGGTCTTATCCTAACTTTGTGACTGCCTTTCCTGTGACATTGAGCCAGGCTTTTGACCTCTCCATTCCTCAGTTTTCCTCATCTATCAAATGAGGATCAGTATACTGTGTTCTCTTATTTTCTCACGAAGGCGCGGTCATTGAAAAAATTTTGGTATCCCTAAGTCCCTTAGCAAAAAGGAGAAAAATAAATCAGATAAAATGACTTTTTCTGCTTTGGGGAGATGGAAAGGAAATCACGGCTGATTAATTACTCCCCGCTTCCGGAAGGAATTCTTTCTATAATCCTCCCTGTAGGGAATTTCCCTTCCTATCCTAGTCAGCTTTCTCTCAGCCTTTTCTTTTGCTCTTTTGCTCTATCTTTCTCTTCCCTTCTCTCTTTTCATCCCTTTCTTTCCCTTTCCTTCCACCCCTGCAATGTTTCCTTCATAGCCACATGCTATATGATCAAGGTGCATAGGGAACTGGCAAAGGTGAGGGAAACCTCTAGTAGGTTCTGTCTAAAGTGGGTATTCAGAGACACAGGAAAATAAGGAAGGCTGTTTGAGTTAACTGGAAGGGGGGAGACAGCCAGGGCTATGGAAGCTTCTGCAACTTTCCTGGGCTCACAAAGATAAATCTTCAGAAGTTAGCTACCAGCCGGCTAGATAGGTCTCTCTGGGACCTGGAACCAGTTATTTAGAAGGTTCTCTTTGCAAAGAGGTGAGGTTGGATGAGGGTAGGAACCTATAGAGAAATCCATGGATTCTCTCAATGGGATGGGATGGAGGGCCTCTTCTGGCCATATCTATGGCTACATCCTTTTTTCTTTTCCAGTTAAATTATGCAAATAAATGGAACACAGCTTTGAATGGAAAGGGTTTGGTCCACTACTTCAATTGGAATATGTGAAATATTGTGAATTTGAAAAAAAATCCATTTTAATACATTCCACTTTTTAAAAAGTTTGAGTGGTTGAGTTTTATTATGGTTGTTTTGTTTTTCTTTTGTTTTGTGAAGAGCTTGGTAATATAAATTGTATACTAGAAATTAACTCACCTAGTATTCCTCATGGCATTTTAAAAGGGCATTGAGCATTCTGGATTGTTTATTTGTTTTTCCAGATCCACACATTCATTGAGATGTGTTTAGATTTTTTTTTTTTTCCATGTGGAAGGCACTGATATCATTTTGGTATTCTATGCTTTTGACCCTCTGTACACACATGGTTTCTATATGGCTTGACACTGTGTTTATTTGATACTTCCTCTTGAATCCACTGCATATTCATGGATGTTTCATGGTATTTTGCTACCTACAGATAGGCTTTTTTTAGTAGGACCCCACTTAAAAAAAACAAGTGAGGAACTCCTACAACTTTTTCCCCCCTTGTTTTAATGAGGATATGAAAAGACACATACAAGTCTGTTTATAACACAGAGGATCTCAAGGGGAGGTAAGAGATTATTAACTTTTTAAACTTCTTTTCCTGATTTGTTTCACTTTGTACAAAATGTGTTACTTTCTTAACTAAAATATTAACAAAGAAAATGTTTCAGTCCTGATTTAATAAAAAGGATTGAAAAGAAAATTTATCAGTCACAAATCATATTTGTATTTTACGAAGGTTTTGCCAATCTTGATAAAGTGTCTAAAGTGTAAAGAAGATAGCCCCTTTGTTTTTAGAGCGCACATACAAAAAAACAATGGTCGGTGCTCCCTCTGCTGGTTTCCTGCAATAGTTAGCTCACCAACTTGCGAGTGAAAAGACAGCAGAAGAAATTATAATTGTTTGATCTTTAAATACCCTTTCTACATACAAGTTTTTCCTTGATTGGAAACATGTGTCAATGTAGTTTGTGAAAATAGATTCTTTCCTAACATTTAATAGTGATACTGTAGTTGGGCTATCTAGATAATTATAATTCTTTTTAAATTTATTTTTTCAAGTTTATTATTATTACTATTTTTTAATAGTCTCCACACACAGCGCGGGGCTTGAACTTATGACCCCGAGTTCAAAGTTCCATGCTCTTCCGACTGAGCCAACCAGGTGCCCCATAATCCTTTTTTTTTAAATGAACTTTTCCTTTCTCATATCATAAAGGAGGACATAAAACACAACTATTCTTAATTTATTAGGGTGAGTATTAGTCTTGTATAACTAATTCTCAGTAACCGGATCTAGTAGTCAGTAGGCTATTTGAACATCTTTACGCTAGTAAATAATATTGACGGGGGAGTGAATTATCACTGGACAATTACCTTTTTTTATTAAACGCCTTGTTGTATCAGTACTGCAATCTATACCTTCCTATATAGAAGATATTTGGAAATTCATTCATTTAGTTAATATTGCTGTCTGAACTATAATTAAAGATTTTTAGAATTCATTGAATTCATCAGTTGGTTTTCTGGGACTCCTGACTTTCACGGAGTAGAGTATGTTAAGCCATATATATTATTCATTTATCAAATACTTGTATTAAACCATTTCTAAATCTTTATTATATTCTTTATTATAGTACTATATTCTGTGTCTTAAAGGTGTTTAATGTGAAGATTCTGTCTATACATATTCAACTTTTTCTGTTTCGCCTAGGGATATATGCATTTAATAAGGAGCTCTGGAGAATCTCTAAGCTTTCAAAGGAAGTGTTTCTAATGGTAGGTTTCAGAGACAGTGCTACTAGTAAGATAGAGCAGACGGGAGAAAGGTTGCTTCTAGAAAATGGACAGGCCCTTGGGAATAGAGTGGAGAATGAAGCAATCTCCAAGCAATAGACAATAAAGAGTGGGGGAGGTGCTGTTTAGCAGGGAAGACAAGAGCTGCATTTCCTTGATAGAAATTACAATACTTTCCTCTCAAAAAGGCATCTTTGTGAGGAGTGCTCCATGAATGGTGAAGGAAAAATAACAGGGTAGAAAGCCAGAGCTCCTAAGTCAAACTTTACCCAACCTTGATAAGCTGGAGGGTCAGATCATCCTAACACCCCAGACAACACCAGGTAAAGATGTAGGCAAGTGGCAATGTTAGCGAGAGGCCGAGATCCAGCCATAGCTACCAGAGTTTAGGTATGGGATTTCTACGCTCTGGAAAGAACGGGGAGGGTGAGTGTTTGAAGTGTGCGTATATTCTAGGACTCCAGTGCTGGAAGGCCTGGAGTACCAGGCATGAATTGAAGTAAAGACAAGACACAATTCCTGAAGCGGGGCTCTGGGGTCAGGAGGATTTATGGCAGGATCCCAATTCTGGATCATGGGGTAGGAGCAGTCAGGGCTAAGACTGACTTGATACTGACCCCAATGTGCTGCTATGTTCCTTCATCCTGAGTTTGGAGAGGGTTTGTACACATGAGTGCATGTTCAGTTAGGACCTACAAGCCACATAGACAACTGCCCCAAAGTGGGAATTTTGGGAGATATTATTGGAAGGGGGGTCATGCCCTTTGCCTCTCAAACTGTGATATGTGGACTAATGCTTACTTAGCCTACTTATAAAGTCACTCTGCATTAGAGTGTAGGAATTAAAGAGACCAGAGCACTCCTTCTTCAACTTTTACATTTACTATTGGACTCACATAATTGTTCTCTAATTTTTTTATGTATTTGTTTTTAGTTCTGTCTTTTCAGATGATATATTTTAAGTTTGTTAAGTCCAGCACTGCTTTTCACATCTTTTGCATTTCCCTAAGTGCTTAATTTAATTTTCTACCCAGATTATTCTAATGATAGAGCTATTAGGGTTTTTTTTTCTTTTTTTTCCTTTTTTTTTTTTTTTCAGTGATGCTCTATAGAGTTGCAACAATCCACATAATGCTGGGGAGGAGGGAATGGAGCTTTGACTTTACATATTTGGCATTTGCATAGTATTTCTCATGAAGAAAGAATTACCTTAAAAAATTTCAGAAAACTATGAAGGTGTTCTGCTGATGATCAAATTGATACTTCGAAGCAACTGAACTTGGAAACTTTTCACTGAAAGCTTACATTTTTCTAAGATGGGTTCTTTAGGAATTAATTACTTTATGAATAAATCCTTTATGAATTTTTCATCCTATGTAAATCAACTTAAATGTGTTCACACATTTTGTTCACAAAAGCTATTTTTTAAAGTTTATTTATTTATTTAAGTGATCTCTACCTCCAGTGTGGGGCTCGAACTCAGGACCCCAAGATCAAGAATTGTATGTTCTTCCAACTGAGCCAGCCAGGCACCCCCATGAAAGCTATTTTTAAAATTATGTTTCTTATTGTTAGAAGAACTATTAGTGAAAAGTTTGCTCATAAGTCTCATAGTCTAAGAGATGGCAGTTTGCAAAGAGAAGAGTTCCTCTGTATTCCCAGGAGTTCCACATGGAATAGATTAGATTATATATTTAGATGGGTGCACGTTTTTCCCACCTTTGGACCATATCAAATCTAACACTAAGCAAGGCATTAATCTGAATCAGGTTAGGAAGCATATCAGGTCCTCTTTAACCAAAACTACCTTTTAGCTTTATTTACATTATCTGAGAAATATAGGTGGATCAGCTATCTTCTTCCCTGCTTCTATCTTTTTCTGGTCAAAAGGACAGGAATCCTTTAGGGATACACTGTTAACAGTAGCCATTAGCCATATGTGACTACTGAGTACTTGAATTGTACCGTAATGTACACCATATTTCAAAGATGTAGTACAAAAAAAGAAATATCTCATTTATATACTTTATACTGACTATGTGTTTAAATGACAATAGTTGGGTTAAATAAAACATTGTTAACATTAATTTAACCTGTTTCTTTTTACTTTTTCATTACTTAACAATATTTGTTACATAAGCAGCTCACATTTATAATGGAGAGAACTCGTCTAGACCAAAAGTTCTTCAACTTTTCTTGAATAATAATGAATTCCCTTGAGAATCTGCTAAAATTCAATAAATTATAGAGATGGTAGATATTGTCAGTCCTACTATTCCTAACATATGCGTTCCTAAGTCTCACTATGCTATGCAAAAATCATGCAGTAGAAGCTATAGGGCTGGGATTGGGGTAAACACTCAAAAATGGGGCACCTGGGTGGCTCAGTAGGTTAAGCATCCAACTTCAGCTCAGGTCATGATTTTGCGGGTTCGTGAGTTCAAGCCCTATGTCGAGCTCTGTAATGACAGTGTAGAGCCTGCTTGGGATTCTCTCTCTTCCTCTCTTCCCCTGCCTCTCCCCACTTGTGCTCTCTCTCTCTCAAAATAAATACATAAACTTAAAAAAAATTTCATCAATGATACATTATAAAAAAGAAAGTAACATAATGAAAAGGTAGCATGGTTTTATCCATGGTAAATGGTGAAGAAATACATCAACTGAAATAAATATGTCACTTTACCTTGAAAAATGTCTCCTTTGTCTATGAGAGTGAGCACTCCTACAATTGCTCACAAGGCATGCCCACCTTGTTCCCATGGCTCCCACCCTATGTGCCAGAGGAAGAGAACAATAGGGAGATAGAAAAGGAGTGAGAGAAAGCAGAATAAAGAGAGAAAAAGAACAGAGAACAGAAGAAAAAATACAAAATAGGCCGAG
This sequence comes from Panthera uncia, assembly GCF_023721935.1. Classification (NCBI taxonomy): domain Eukaryota; kingdom Metazoa; phylum Chordata; class Mammalia; order Carnivora; family Felidae; genus Panthera; species Panthera uncia. The sequence continues at coordinate 52,010,141 of NW_026057576.1, forward strand.
AGAAGAGAGGAAAAATGCAAGGGGAGGAGTAGGGTCAAGTGGTTGGTAGGCCAGGGTTGCAGCTTGTGAGTCATTGAAAGAGGTTTCCTGAAGTCAGATGGAAAGCTGCAGGTGTAGAAAGTTGCAGCAGTAAATGAAACAGCACATGTGGAGCTCACTGTCCTCAAGAGATGAGTGTGTGCATGCGTTGCGATGGTTCCTGTGCAGCCCAGTTCAGCCGGGTGCAGTTTTTTGTATGGGCCTGGTGATGAAACCGGCACAAGCAATTGCAAAATTAGCATGGTCCTAAAATTTCTCCTAACTTTGTCACATTGGAATAAATTCTCATTTTCAAAACAGGCATTATAGCGGAACTGACTGTAGGTCCGCACACCACAATGGATTGTTACGTACAGCTCATGCCAGCAACCTCCAGACTGGAGGACTGCTAGAGCATGCCAAGCATTAGGAATCAAAGCTGAAATGCCAACACTAGGTTCTTTCAAGGGGCTACAGCCATGAGGGATGAGATGGACAGCCTGATGAGCAATTTGTGGAGCCCCGAGTGGACCATAGAGAATGAATATGTAATTGGGCTGGATCCATGAAGGTAGAGGAGATATGTTGGATTCACAGGGCAGAGAAGGTAGATTCCCTATAGATATCAACCACAATGACTTAGCTGCACAAGTCTTTTCTAATCTATGCCCAAATAAGTCAGGAAGACCCATTTGTGAATGGGCCTATCACATTTCTTCCCGGTGATAGTAAATGAGTAATTGGAAATTCCAATAGGTAGCAGAGAAAAAGGACAGACGCTGTCTTAATTTTCTGCTTCTGCTTATTCTAGGATTTAGTTGTAATCCACAGAATTTGGTTCCTGTAAATTCAGAGAAATAGGCCTCAGTATCTGTTAAAGGGAAGTGAACTGAAAGGATCTTTAAGTCACTGAGAATAATGAAGTAACTTAAAATTAAATCAAAGCATTGAAGGTGGTTGCCTGTCAAACAGGATTTGAGGATGAGGGGAGGAGGGGGAGGAGGAGGAGGAGGGGGAAGAAGAGGCAGAGCTGTTATTTATTGGGTGCTTAGTATGTGCTGGGAACTGTACTATGTTTTATGTGTTTTATTTTGTTGATTATTCACAACATTTGGGGGTAGGTTTTGTTGTTACCGCTTTTCATGGATGGAAATAACTCAACCAACAGCCCATTGGTAACAAGTAGCTAATTTGGGACTTGAATGCAGGCAGTCTAAAACCAATGTTTTCATGGAAAACATCAGACTCTTCGGCCTTATGAGTGGTATTGTTGGGGCCTTTCATTGTCTGTTATTGTATATTCTGGTACTATTTGAATTTGTGTAGTTAAATTATATTGAATTCTATTCATGTATTACTATTACTATTATTTTAAAGTTTATTTATTTATCTTGAGAGGGAGAATGTGTGCAGGAGGGACAGAGAATGGAGGGAGAGAAATAATGCCAAGCAGGCTCTGCGCTGTCAGTGCGAGGGGCCCGATGAGGGGTTTGAACTCATGAACCCATAAGATCATGACCTGAGCTGAAATCAGAGTCAGATGCTTAACCAACTGAGCCACCCACGTGTCCCTTGCATGTATTATTTTTAAAGCAGGAGAAAAATACACCCCCCCCCACACCAAGGTTTACAAGAGGAAACCTACAAAAAATGAATACAGTAAAAAGGATTTTAAGAAGTGAAAATCAGCTCCTAAATTCTATATTCAATGTTTATTTATTTATTTTTTAAACATTTTTTAAAAAATGTTTTTATTTATTCTTGAAGGAGAGAGAGAGAGAGACAGAGCATGAGCGGGGGAGGAGCACAGAGAGGGGGAGACACAGAATCTGAAGGAGGCTCCAGGCTCTGAGCTGTCAGCACAGAGCCTGATGCAGGGCTCGAACTCACAAACTGTGAGATCATGACCTGAGCCAAAGTTGGACGCTTAACTGACTGAGCCACCCAGACACCCCTATATTCAACATTTAATAACACATGTATTTGGGTAGCATGACTTGAAAATGTTGATTTTACACACGTGTGGAGGGGGCTGTCTATCCATGTATAGGCTCCTCAGCAAACTCCCTTTGCCATCAGATGCATAAGGGATACCAATCATAAATTATAGCAACAGTAGGCAATATAATCAATTTTAAATTGCTGTTTGGTTTTACAGAAGAAATATTTAATATGAGGCTATTAAAGCATTAACAAATGTCATTCATAATTTTTCAGAAATGGGAAAAGTAATCATTTTTCTATGTCTAATTAAGTTTTCTTGTATGTGTTACAAGGATGTTATGCTGCACCAAAGGTAATATATTATTATAAACTCTATGGGTTTGTTAAAATTATTTTCCATTTATGATCTTTGCTTAGATTCTAACTTATAAGAAGTCCGTGGTGAGATATATCATATTTAAGCTAAAGCTAATTTCTTTAAAGATATTATTTTTAAGTAATCTTTATACTCCACATGGGTCTTGAACTTACAGCCCTGAGATCAAGAGTCACAGGCTCTAGGGGTGCCTGGGTGGCTCAGTTGGTTAAGCCTCTGACTCTTGATCTCAGGGTCTTGAGTTCAAGGGTCTCAAGTTCAAGAGTTAGGAGTTCAAGCCCTGTGCTGGGTGTGAGACCTGCTTAAAAGAAAAGAAAAAAAAGAAAAAAGAGTCACATGCTCTGCAGACTGAGCCAGCCAGGCTCTCCTAAGTTAAACCTATTTTTTTTTTAATGAAAAAATTTTCCCGCAATTAACAAGGGTAATGCCTCATTTTATTTCCCCTTATTAATAATATTGATGACTATTAATAAATGTATTAATAAATAACATTTATTAATAATAGTTTTATTAATCCATTATTTCTCCAGATAATCAGTTCTCTTTAGTGGATCAGCAATGGGGGATTTTCGCAATGAGAGTAAAAGACTATCCCTCTTCTCTTCCTCTTAGAATCCCTCGTTTCAGATGTTACATGACTTGCAGCGTGTCCTGTCACAACCTCCCTTCTTCGTTCTCTGCTGTGTGAGAGGAAATGGGAACACTCATCGGCAAAGGGAATTTCTTAAGGAACTCTTATTGCTGGTGCTGCTGTTGTTTGAGACTTCCAGAAGCCCATTTTCTCCTGTTATTGGACGGTGAGTAACCAGTGAGGCATGCTCGCTCTTCCTCCTGTCCCTCCTCAGATTTCCTCAGAGAAAAGCCGCATGCCTGGTTTGCTCCCACATTGCCTCATCTCCTTACCTGGCTCCGCAGACATTCTTGGCTGCACTTCCCAGAAAGATGGTGTGTCTGAGACTGCTCCAGGGAAGCTGTTCGGTGCAGCTGCTCTCCCCTCCAGTGCTGGCCCCCATTCGGCTTCCCCGAAGGGAATATTCCTACAGCGCTTCTTAGATGGTGTAACTCGTGCACTTCTGCCAGCAGCCCCGGCCAGGGGCCAAAGGAGAGAGAACAGGGGGTGTCTCCTTCACCACCCCAGAGATACCTTCCTGCCCTGAGTGCCGAAAGAGGACTTAGTTCATCTCAGAGCACTGTGGATGAAAAATAAAGAGTGGCAGGCGGGAGCTAACCTTTAATAAAGGAATATGCTTTCCTGAAAAATACGATACTAGTAATTTGTGATAAAGGGTTGAGTTCTAGTAAAATAACATTGATGCCCATGTATTTGTGATGCCAGACTAGTGGACATTAGGCTGGCAGTTTCCCTTTGAGTCTGGGCAAGTGCTAGCATTTCCCTCAGAGGCTGTTATTTCTCTAGCCTTGATCATGAATTGAGGCATGTCTTGGTTGCCTTGGCATTACCATTACTTCTTCCAGGGCACCAGGAAAATGGTGCATAATTAAACTCATTCTTTGACAGGGGAAAACAAGTTGATAATCGTATTGGAGGACGGAGTTTTCATCTCTGACCTCCTTATTCCCCTTATGTCCTTCCCGCTTTCCCACAGTCTCCAGTCCATGGTCACAGTTAAGGTGAGTGCCTCGGGCACCAGGGAGCAACACACTGAGTGTGACAGGGAAAGCCCCATGAATCCCAGCATGCGTCCCTACAAGTCAACTCACCCTCATGACTAACAGCTATGAAGGAGATTGGGGCTTCTGTTGGGGAAGGTCGTCAAAAAGACATGGCCACTGGTTGATCCCTGAGCAGGCTCTGGGGCTCTCAGAAGCTTCTCACCCTCTCCCCTCTCCTTGGAATGTGGGTGCTCCTTCCTTTCCTGCCCTCAGAGGCTGCTCCAAGCACATAACCTCGAGATAGTGATTTGGTATTGACAACGCCTGCACGGTATATGTGACTGAACATAGTTAAGGTCTCTACAAACTTTTAAGATATGGTGGGCAGGTGCAGGGATCCACAGATCTTGCCGCCGCCCAAGACAAGACTCGTATGTAAGTTCCCTCTGCTTATTAAAACTGCCACCTACCAACCCAAGTGGCCCTCCCCTTCCTTTGGTCTCTCCCTGCTCTCTGCATTCAGAAGCTGGTTTCAGATTTCGCCCAGGAGGCTCCTGAGGAGCTTATAACTCCTTCAATAATGTATTGCCCATGGCATCTTTTGGAAACAAAATTTAAAAACGCAGTGATAATTCTAGCACCATTCTCCTCCCACCCACACCAGAGGATTGGAATGGATTGATGAAGGGAAAAATAGTTGTCCAAGTCAACTTCTGTGTACGCTAAGGAAAATAAAAAGCTCATGCGCTAATTCAAAGTCATCAGGCATATCAAGGCATGTCATGTGGAAGAAGGCAATGTGTCTTGCAGTACTTGTTAAATATTTCAGCCTGCATCTTTAAAAAAATTTTTAATGTTTTATTTATTTTTAAGATAGAGAGACAGAGCGTGAGTGGGGATGGGGCAGAGAGAGAAGGAGACACAGAATCTGAAGCAGGCTCCAGGCTCTGAGCCGTCAGCACAGAGCCCGGTGCGGGGCTCGAACTCACGAACTGTGAGATTCACGAACTGAACCGAAGTCGGACACTCAACTGACTCAGCCCCCCCAGGCGCCTCAATTTCATCCTGCATTTTAACTATTAAAGCTCTCAGATGAAAGCAGAAGTTAGTAAGTTTCTGAGGTTCGACATCCTGAGGCTCTACATTGTGGCAAGTGCAGCCTTTAGCAGTACTCCTGGTACTTCCTCCTCTTCCTGGATAGCGTGAGTGTATCCTGGAAGCAGGCCAGGAACCTTGCCCAGGTGTAGGTCATTCCCTTTCTAGAGGGCAGTGGGGGGCCAGTGATGTTCCGAGGTGAGCCCAAGGTTTAGGAACTTCGTACAGTACTATAAAAGGAAACTGTTTTTCTCCTCTATTACCAATAGTTCCAATAGCAGCTTTGCAAATTTTTCCCACACCAAGTAATTCTCCAACTTTCAGTGGACACTGGCTGGGTGTCCTATAAATTTAACTCAATTTTGACATTATCTATCTGGAGATATCATTGGATCCCACAGGCCAAGGCCTCAGTCCCGTAAGACTGCCCTCACTTCAGATGCCAATTACAAGTCCAGATTGCCACCTATACTTACCGGCTGGAATTTGTGACCCCCTCCATAGGTTCAAGAATTTGCTAGAATGGCAAATGCTTACTTACATTTGCTGATTTAGTATCAAAGGATACAACTTGGAAACAACCATATGGAAGAGATGAATGAGGCAAGATGTGGATGGAGGAAGGGGCATAGTTTCCATGCCTTCCTAAGGTGGCTACCCTTCCAGTTCCTCCATGTACTCACCAGTTCCGAAGCTTATCAAATCCTGTTGTCCAAGAGTTTTTATAGAGCTTAATCTCTACCTACCCTCATTACCACCTTGGGGTGTGAAGCTGAGTTCTCCCACAGAACAGGAGGGTGCCAGTCATTTAGGTGCATTTAGGTATCTTTGTCATGTTTATTCTATCTCAGTCCCATACATGGATGTGGTCTTCTGTGCCTAAAGAAAATACTTGAAGACCTAATAGGAATAAGACTGAGTTGGTTCCTGTAGGAAGCTCCACAGAAGTTGGACCTCAAGCCTAGAAAAAGATGAATTGGATCATTCAACAATAGCCTCAAAATAATCATCCCACGGGGCACCTGGGTGGCTCAGTCGGTTAAGCTTCCAATTTCAGCTCAGGTCATGATCTCATGGTTTGTGGGTTTGAGCCCCACATCAGGCTCTGCACTGCTTGGAATGCTCTCCCTCTCTCTCTACCCCTCTCCTGCTTGCATGCTCTCTCTCTCTCTCTCTCTCTCTCTCTCTCTCATAATAAATAAGTAAACTTAAAAAAAAGTAAAAAACAATATGTAACTCATCCCACTTGAATGGATAGGAGACCCGCACTTCTTACTATGCAAATTGACTTCGTTTGCTAAGGCTGCCATAGCAAAATTCTGCAGACTGGGTGCCTTAAACAACAGAAATTTATTTCTAACAATTCCAGAGGCTGAAAGTCCAAGATCAGGGTGTTGGCAAGGTTGGTTTCCTTGAGTCCTCTCTCCGTGGCTTGCAGATGATTTCCTTCTCACTCTATTCCCATGTGATCTTTCTTTTGTGTGTGTGCATGTGCATTTCTGGTGTCTCTCTGTGTGTCCTAATCTCCTCTTCTTATAAGGACACCAGACCTTGATGGTCTCATTTTAACTTAATTTCCTCTTTAAAAGTTCTGTCTCTAAATACAGTCACATTCTGAAGCACCGGGGGGTTAGAGCTTCAATATATGAATTTGGGGGGATACAAATCAGCCCACAACAGGAATAATTTCCCTTTGTTCCTCCTAAGAACACCCAAGCAGTAGTTGACTTTGGCTTCACCCTCTTCTTTTGAAAGGCAGGATGGTGTTCTTGGAAGGAGCATGAATTATGAAATTCAACTACCAGCGGTGTGAATCCTGATTTGATCACTTGCTCCTTTTTCCACTTTGGGGTCTCTGGGTCTCAGTTTCCCCATTTGTAATATGTGTGTACTCTTTACTTGGGGGTTAGATGAGATAACCTATGTAAAGTGCCTGGGGCAGCAATACAGGCTGTAAGTTTAGTTCCACTTCTGTCTCTTAAAGGATAGGTAAAGGTTTCTGTTACATTGAAGGAAAGATATTCTCCCGTGGCTTCTCTAGTGAGAATTCAGTACCTCTCTCCAAAGGAAACAACGTGGCAAAGGAAATAGGTGGAAGTACCTGAAATACAATTTTAGGTATACCATCCAGAGGTATATGGATGACTTGGGCTTTTGTGGGTTGGACCTACTTAGGCTTTTGGGATTAATAATCATTAGAACCCTGTATTTTAGGGAAATGACATTCAGTTTGGAAATTAAAAAAAAAAAACAGTTTCAAGAGCTAGTGTTTTGGACAGGAGTTATAAAAGTTGAGTAGGGAATTAAGGACCCAACAAAATGTTGACTGAATAAACCAATACAGAAAACTCAGTTGCTGGGATGGAACAAGCATAGCAGGGGTTTGAGGAGCAGCTAGTAAACGAGTGGATTTCAAAGAAAACCACATTTGGGGCCACAAAACAACTTTCAGCTTGAACCTACTGGTGGTTCTAGGGCTTGTGATACATTGCTAAGCAGCTTGTTTGCCACAATTGTAAGTCTTTAGGATTTGTTATCAGAGTAAGTCTGGGGAAGGTAGGATGTGGACAGTGGTCTGCCATTAGATGACAACTAATAAGCATTTTCTGAGTGTAATGCTCACTGAGCTCACTGAGCTCCGACACTTTGCCCATTTATCTAATCATGGAAATAACAGACTGGATAGTGTATAATTATCACCATGTTACTTTGACCTTCAGATCACTTCTAGAAAACATTTCTGATGATTCTTTTTAATTTTTTGCTATCATAACGATTCACAGTGGAGCTGGATAAGGAAGAATAAAGGAATAAGGTTAAGTAGAAAACTCAAACACACTATGGACTGGTAATTTTCCACTACTGAAGAGAAAATGTCACTTTTCTCCCAAACAACCCAATCTTTACTCATACCACCAATGTACGTAACATGATTGATATTGCATATCTGCTACATAAACATTGCTTTAATATTTTTCATTACTTTTGCCCAAATGACCCTGAGTAAATGTAGTATCTGGCACAAGGTGCTAGAGTCATGGCACTGATTCAAAGCCAGTGGCTTTGTTGCACAACATGGAACTCTCAGAACTTTGGCATAGCTAGAGGTTTTTTTCCTTAAAAAAGTTTTATTTGATATTTCACCTTTATTATCCATGAAGCTCTATTGCCTAGCAATAAGACACTAAAGGCTAACGGGAACCAAACAAATGAGATATTTTAAATTCCCAAATAGGGAAATGATAAAGAAATACTCTACATGTGAATAGTGCCCAGCAGTTGGCAAAATATTTTAATTTACACACACACACACACACACACACACACACACACACTCTACCTTATTTGTGTGTGTGTATATATATATATATATATATATATATATATATATATTTTATTTATTTTATTTTTTTTTTCAGTAGGCTCCATGCCCAGCACTTTAGAGCTCACTGTGGGGCTTGACTTCAAGACCCTGAGATAAGACCTGAGCTGAGATCAAGAGTCAGAAGCTTAACTAACTGACACTCAGGTGCCCTACCTTTTTGGTAGTAATAAGAACTGATGTTAGCAAGAATAAAGCTTACCTTCTTACAAAAGAAGGGAATGCTTTTCTCTTCTTTCTATAAATGTCCTCATATTTACTGATAGCAATATTTAGAGAAAAGTTTTTAAACCTTCTGAGTACAACCTTCACAGTTGTACTCTTATTCAATGAAGGCCAGCTATCTGCACCCTTTGGACTGAGTCAAGAACATTTCAAGGACATTTAGATTTCCATGTGATGCCACATGGGGCTGAAGCACACATTTTTTTTTGTTGTTACAATAAAAAATCAAGTGGAGGAAACTTTTGACACAATCTTTAACAGTTCTATTTTTATTTATTTATTTATTTAAAATTTTATTTTAACATATATATATTTTTGAGAGAGACAGAGTGCAAGCAGGGGAGGGGCAGAGAGAGAAGGAGACACAGAATCTGAAGCAGGCTACAGCCTCTGAGCTGTCAGCACAGAGCCTGATGCAGGGCTTGAACTCACGATCCCCGAGATCATGACCTGGGCCGAAGTGGGATGCTTAAACGACTGAACCACCCAGGTGCCCAAACAGTTCTGTTTTTAAAAAACTGTAATTTCACCTTCTTCATGTCAAAAAGACATAAGTGTATACATCAAATGATCCTAGTTCACATAAATCAGTTGTTGGAGTTTTTCTATGCCTACAAATATTTTATTACAATTTCTTAAGAATTAATTTTTTAAATATAAAACATTTAAAAAAAGAATTTTTAAATAAAAGCTTAGTGGATTATTTAAAGACACCTCTCAAATGTTCATCCATACTTCTCACAATGCAGTCATCAATTCTATGAAAAAAAAATTTTTTTAAATCACACTAATGGTATTTTAATGCATTTTATTTATTTTTTAAATTTTAAAAATTTTTTAAAAAGTTTATTTATTTCGAGAGAGAGAGAGCACACGTGCATGTGCATACACACAGTGGGGGAGGGACAGAAAGAGGTGAAGAGAGAGAGAATCCCAAGTAGGCTTTGTTCTGTCAGCCAAGAGCCTGATGCAGGGCTCTATCTCACAAACATGAAATCATGACCTGAGCCAAAACCAAGACTGGGTCTCTTAACCAACTGATCCACCCAGGTGTCCCTAAATTTAAAAAAAAAAATTTTTTTTGAGTAAGCTCTAGGCCCAATGTGAGGCTTGAACTCAAAACCCCAAGATCAAGAGTCCCATGCCATAAGGACTGAGCCAGCCAAGGGTCCCACACTAATGGCATTTTAAACAGATTGGGCATAATCTCCATGATCAGAAAGCTACAAACACCCTGGAAATAATCACCAGGTTATTTTATCTTTATCACCATTGTCATCTTCTTCACTTACCATTCTAGGTCCTGGTGAGCAGAACTCTTCCAGAGAAGCTTTCACCCTATAAAAATATCCCCCAATCCTCTTAAAATGCAAGTAGTCCAGTTTTCTTCATGTATGGAGGGAAAACTGTTTACGACAAATTTACTTAGATGAACTGAGAAAGTGGTTGAATGAGAGGCAAAGTCCAAGCCGACGGAGTGGGACTGGGATACACTGTGAGTGAGGAGTCCGGATGCCTGGCTTCTCCATCTCACTTTGCCACTTCAAAGTTGTTTGTTTGGTCTTAGATAAATCTTTTAACCCCATCTCCATCCCTGCCCAGGACCTTGGTTTTTACATCTATAAAATGGAGATGCAATACTTTGTTCTGCTTACTTTGTAGCATACTTCTAGGATCAGATGAGATGGTGCATGTGAAACGCTTTGATATTTCCAAATGTCATAAAAATGTAAGTGATTGTTGTTATTTCTGAATAGAGGGAAATGCTTGATGAACCTGTTCAGAAAACCAAGTCTAAGTTCCCATTCTTCCACTTACTAACTAGGGGGACTTGAGCATGTTGGTGAATCTTTTTCCATGCCTCTACAAAAAAGGGTAAAAATACCTACTTCACATATATAATATATAAAGTCTCTGTAAAATCCTAAGTAATCTAGTTTTGTTCCTGTATAGAACATTGTCACAAATGCGATTAAAGTAAGAAAGAATTTGTGTAAGAGGTGATATGCAAGTTGTTAGAGTTTTTAAAACGTAAAAAACAGTAAAAAGAAAGTGTTTTTAAACTGTAAATCTCCTTGCAAATCTTAAATCCACTTGCTGACAGTGCCTACATTTTTCCATAGGATGAACTAGCAGTAAGACCGGGCTTGAAACAGCACTGGCATAGGACTGAACCTGAGAGTGAGCAAATGTTCATGGTCCTTAACAAGGGGCAGGATAGAAAGCCCTCCTAACTGGGAGCTCACCAATTCACTTTGGTGCTGCTACTGGGACCCTCTATTGAAAGTCAGGTAAAAAGATCTAAGATTTCTTTGCATGAAAGAGTCAGATTCAGCTCACTAAGAGATGATTTAGAAAACAAAGAACATACAAGTGGAAATTTCTTTTTCTTCCTCTCCTCTCCTCTCCTCTCCTCTCCTCTCCTCTCCTCTCCTCCCCTCCCCTCCCCTCCCCTCCCCTCCCTATCTTCTCCCTCTCTCTTCTTTCTTTCTTTTCTTTTCTTTCTTTATTTCTCTCTCTCTCTTTCCTTTTCTCTTTCTTTCTTCCCCTTAATTATTTACTAAATACAGACTTTAAGAACGTAAATAAAATTAATTTACAGGAAATAGAAATGGAGTTTTTGATAATAAAAATCAACAAAGTTTCTAAATCTAAAAATTAGTGTATCATTGCTAATATCTCATGTTAATTTTTGATATTAGTAAATCATTGATAATATTACTTCTGATACAGCCACATTCAAAGGGAGGGTGTTTCAGATATATTGGAGCAACTCCCTACATTAGCACTCATTTCAGTTACAAAAACTCCAGTGCTATCCTGGCTGTCTAGTTTTCTTCCGAAAGTAGTTCTCCTAGCTCTCCAGTTCTGTAATCTTCCTACTTCAGTTCTGTAAATTAACTTCGCTTCCAGCAACCAGCCTATTTGGCTTTGGGTATGTTTTAATAAATGTGGTGTTTGGCAATAGAAAGCAGGCAAGGAGTCAGAAGACCTTCAACCAGATAGCCTTTTATGGTTATGAAAATACTACTGCTAATGCCTTTTTTCCCCCTTTTCTCTCTCTGTGCTGCTTCTGATAAAAAATTACTAAAGTGAGAGCAGAATTACCAAGGACCCAAAAGATCCAAGGAAGTCCTGTCTCTGAATCTCAGTGTAGAAGAGGACATGAAGTGTCTGGGGAGCTGGTGATAGCAGATTTCCCCACTTGCTTGCCATAATCCAGCCAATGCAGTGTTCTTGGTGCACTTGCAGGGTGCCCAGAAGAGGCGTAGGTACCCCATGTGGGTTCTGTGTTACCTCTTCTGGCAGATTAACATGATCACAAACCAGCAGTTGTAATGACTGGAGAAGAACAAATACTTCATTTTCCCATGTATTGAACTCCCCCAAGAAGAGTGACATGAATGAATGAATGAATGAATGATGATCAGTGCCACACAACATTGATACTTCTGGCAGGGAAAGATACTTTCAAATCAGTCACTAGTTAAGGACACTTTTTTTTAGCCATTAAAGATCTTCACTGACCATTGCCTTGTCTTTTGGTAATAGCTCTTTAATTTTTATAATGTAAGTACATGATTTATTTTGCATAAATTTTTATATACGGTGTGACATTTAGGTCAAGTTTCACTTTCAAACAATTGATATCCAATTGTTCCAGTACCATCAATTGAAAAGGCTTCACAGAATTTCTTCATGGGTGGAAGTGGAATTCACAGCGTTCCATTTTAATGTGCATGTTTTCTTTTTCCTTCAACCAGGAAATTTTTTCCTATTATGCCTTTGAATATTTTTCCATTTCCATTTGTTGATTTTAGAGAGATATATCCTTCAGTGTAGAGGTAGCTTGATTAGTGTCATTTCACTCCTTTTACTTAATCTATCCCAGAGAGCAATCAATGATGCATCTGAGCTCTGCATTTTAGATGAATAACTTAAACCTGCTTGTCTTGGTTTCCACTCTTTTTCTTGTGGAGAATAAAAGCCCGAGGGAAGCAAGAACCAGGAAGCAGGATAACTTCAACCTTCCATGCAGTAATTCTTACTGGATCAGACCACCCACGTCCCATCACAAAGACCACAACTCTCATCAGTGCTGCCTACGCCTGAATAAATAAGTCTGCTTGATTCTAGGGTTCAGTTAGCAGGTACATTTGGACATCACACTAAATCGTGTCCTCTACTTGGGGCTTTATCAACTGTAAAGGTGAAATTTTGGTTGTCCAGCAGCTAAAATGTCTCCTTTTGGAATTTCTAAATAATCTCAGCAGTAAAGAGGGGTGGTATTTATTAACCCTTTGAAAGTCCTAGCATTGTTGTATAGGTCAGAAATATTGCATGATATAACAAAGAATAGAACTTGGAGATGAAAATTAATACAGGAAGAAGCTTTATGCGGCTTTGGACATTTGATTTTTATTTTTGAATATTTTATTTTTAAGTAATCTCTACACTCAATATGGATCTGGAACTCACAACCCTGAGATCGAGAGTCACATGCTCCACTGACTGAGCCGGCCAGTCACTCCTGGACATTTGATTTTAATGTATGTGTAGATTGTTTTGTCTTGGCACTTTGTAATTTATATATTTAAAAATTAAAAAAAATATTTATTTATTTTTGAGAGAAAGAGAAAGAGACACATTGTGAGCAGGGGAGGGGCAGAGAGAGATGGAGACACAGAATCTGAAGCAGACTCCAGGCTCTGAGCTGTCGGCACGGAGCCTGACACAAGGCTTGAACCTACAAACCGCGAGATCATGACCTGAGCCACCCAGGTTCCCCTATTATACTAGCTATCTGATGGCACATGGTATTTGACTTTGGTCTGTGTCTTAATAAGCTTGAGCTTTTATAACAAAATACCATAGACTGGGGGGCTTAAACAACAGAAAGTTATTTTTCACAATTCCGAAGGATGGGAAGCCAAAGAATGAGGTGTCAGAAGATTTAGTTCTTGGTGGGGGCTTGCAGATGACTGCCTTCCCGCTGGCAGAGAGAAAAAAACTCTGGTGTCTTCCTTTTCTAATAAGGACACTAATCTCATCATACCCTCCTCTAAACCTAATTACCTCCCAAGGACCCCACTTCCTATACCATCACACTGGGGGTTAGGGCTTCAACATATGAATTTGGGGGACACACAAGCATTCAGTCCACGACAGCCTGTAACTGTAGTATATAGGGGCTTGATGCCCGGGTAAGGAGCAGTTTCTGTATATTCAGGGAACATTTAAGGATTAAAAAAAAACAAACAAAAAAACCTGCCCATGGACTCTTTGCTTCTTTATCAAGAGTGTACAGACATCTTTTTAGGTGCCAAGTGTATACAGGGCTATGAGACCATTTTAAAAAGCTTGTGGGAATGAGATTCTTGGCAGGAGTGCAGAGAGGCAAATGGGGCCTTGACAAGGGTACACAGATCCTGGCAGGTAGGCTGTAAACTGTCATCATCAAATAACAACCATGTAGGGGGCCAGAACCACATCTGTAAGCAGGTTCTAGGAAAGTTATTTTTTTTTAATTTTTATTATTGAAATATGGTTGATATACAATGTTTTTAAAAATTTTTTTTAACATTTATTCATTTTTTGAGAGACAGAGAAAGAGCACAAGCAGGGGAGGGGCAGAGAGAGGGGGAGACACAGAATCCGAAGCAGGCTCCAGGATCTGAGCTGTCAGCACAGAGCCCGATGTGGGGCTTGAACTCATGAAACGTGAGATCATGACCTGAGCCGAAGTCAGGCGCTTAACCAACCGAGCCACCCAGGCACCCCAGATATACAATGTTACATTAGTTTCAGGTGTATAGCATAATGATTTGACAATCCTTTTCTTTTTAATTTTATTTATTTATTTTAAGTAATCTCTATACCTAGTGTGGGGCTTGAACTCATGACCCCGAGATCAAAAGTCACATGCTGTTCTGACTGAGCTGGACAGATGTCCCTGATTTGACAATTCTCTACATTACTCAGTGCTTATCATGATAAGTGTAGTCATCAATCTGTCACCATACAACATTATTATAATATTATTGACTATATTTCCTAAGCTGTACTTTTCATCTCCATGACTTATTTATTTTATATCTGGAAGTTTGTACCTTTTAATTCCCTTCACCTATTTTTGTCCCTTACCCTTCTAGCAAACACTAGAGGAAAGGTTTTAAAGTACAAAGTGACATAGCTTGTTATGCAAACTTAACTTAGGCGTATTAGCTAATACAATGGTTGCACTGATTAAATCATAACATTGATAATTAGTAATACTTAATCAATTAATGCATGAAGTACACTGATGGTCCCTATTTTTCATGCCATCTGTATGTATGCCTTTTGGTAATGCTCTCCCATACTGATTCTGGGCTTGCTCATATGATTTTCTTTGGCCAATGGAATAGTAGCAGACATGATACAAGCAGTAGTTTGAAAAAGTACTTGGGTGATTCTGCTCCCTTCATAGAATCCTGCTGTTGCTATGAAAACAAGCCTGTATAGTTTGCTGAAGGAGAAGAGACCACATGAAACAAAAAAAGGTCATGAGTCCCTGACCGACTCCTTCAGCTGACCACAAATGTATGGAAGAACCCAAATGAGAGCAGCTAAACCTAGCCCAGGTCAACAAAATGGTCCAGCTGATATTTAGACCCATAAGAAATAATAAATAGTTGATATCTTAAGCCTTAGAGTTTTTAAAAAATTAATTTTTTAAAAAATTCCACTGACTTAATATGCAGCATTGTATTAGTTTCAGGTGTACAATACAGTGATTCAACAAGTCTATGTATTACTTAACGTTCATCACAATAAATGTACTCTTGTTTTAAAAAATGTTTTATGTTTATGTATTTTTTGAGAAAGAGAGAGAGAGAGAGAGCACGCTTAGAAGGGGCAGAGAGAGGAAGAGAGAAATCCCAAATAGTCCCCACGCTGTCAGCAAAGCCTGATGCTGGGCTCGAACCCACGAACCATGAGATCATGACCCAAGCTGAAACCGAGAGTCGCACCATTAACTGACTGAGCCACCCAGGCTCCCCTCAATAAGTGTACTTTTAATCCCCATCACCTATTTCACTCATTCCATCCACCCACCTCGACTCTGGTAACCACCAATTTGCTCTCTATAGTTAAGAGTCTGTTTTTTGGTTTCTTTCTTTTTCTCTTTGTTCATTTGTTTTGTTTCTTAAATTCCACAATGTGTGAAATTATATGGTATTTGTCTTTCTCTGACTAATTTCACTTAACTTTATACTAAGTCCATCCATGTCATTGCCAATGGCAAGATTTCATTCATTTTCATGGCTAATATTCCCTTGCTTATATATACCACATCTTTATGCATTCATCTACTGATGGTCGTTTGGGTTGCTTCCATATTTTGGCTTTTGTAAATAACGATACAATAAACATAGGGGTGCATGTATCTTTTTTAATTACTGTTTTTGCTTTCTTTGGGTAAATACCCAGTAGTGGAATTACTGGATCATATGGTAATTCTACTTTTAATTACTTGAGGAAACTCCATACTGTTTTCCACAGTGGCTGCACCAGTTTGTATTCCCACTGATAGTACATGAGGGGTTCCTTTTTCTCCACATCCTTGCCAATACTTATTTCTTGTGTTTTTGATTTTAGCCATTCTGACTGGTGTGAGGTGATATCTCATTATGGTTTTGATTTGCATTTCTCTGATAATGAATGATATTGAGCATCTTTCCATGTGTCTGTTGGTCATCTATATGTCTTCTTTGGAGAATGTCTGTTCATGTCTTCTGCCCATTTTTTAATTGGCTAATTTGTGTTTTTGGTGTTGAGTTGTGTAAGTTCTTTATATATTTTGTATACTAACTCCCTATCGGGTATATCATTTGCAAACATCTTCTCCCATTCAGTAGGTCATCTTTTTGCTTTTTGATTGTTTCCTTTGTTGTGCAGAAGCTTTTTATTTTGATATAGTCCCAATAGTTTGTTTTTGCTTTTGTTTTTCTTGCCTCAGGAGACATATATAGAAAAATGTTGTTCCAGAGTTGTCAGAGAAATTACTGTCTGTGTTCTCCTCTAGGATTTTTATGGCTACAAGTCTCACATTTTGAGTTTATTTTTGTGTATTTTGTGTATTTCAAGTAAAAGCCTTGAAGTTTTAAGATGATTGGCTATACAGCAATAACTAACTGATACAGGAATCAAAGTTCCAAAAATAGAGAAAAGAGATTCTTTAGAGGCCGTTTAAGCATGTTTGGCCATCTCTCTGCCCTGCAGTCGCTTCACTTGAACTACAAGGCAGCTGAGATTTTGGTTTTATATTCTTACTCTCAGGCCCAAGTAGTCAATACCAGATAGACTGACACAAATACAGCTGAATTTTCCTGACAGGAGTAGAGGGAAAAAAATATAATTAAAAAAAAAACACATAATAAAGAAAGAAATGCCTCACAGAATCTGGAACATTGCATGGATGTTGCCCTTTGGGGGTTTCCTGGGCGCTCAGTCTTAAGAAATATCTGCTTCCAATTAGGAATGTGTTAAAGATGATTTTTCCAGTTAAATGTGGAGACAAGAGGAAAACTTAATTGTGAGGCTTTTTTTCTTTTTTAAATACCTAAGCCATTCTATAACAAGAGACAATACCCATAGAGGTATAGTGCTGAAAATGCCCAGTCATAGGAATTTGTGGATGCTATCTTACCAGGTAGAAGCCATATCAAGTTGAACAATGGAGTGAATAAAAGAGAGATTTTGAGGGAAAATCTTGGAGGAAAAAAAAGGGGGCCCTTGAATAAGACCAGGTGAACAGAGCTGCCTCCACCACAAATTTCTAATCTTTGCAAGAAAGTGGCATACATGTCAGGATGTACTAGATGGTGCTGCGGTAATAAGCAACTTCCAAATCTCAGTGGCTCTTAGCACAACACAATATAACTTTATAGCTTTCACTTGACAGTGTTCTCCATTAGTTGGAGGGCCTCTATTCATTGTAGTCTTTCAAGGACACAGGCTGATAGATACCCCATCTCAACCCATGCTTTCATAATTGCCAAGGCAAAAAAAAATGAAAGGAGGAATGTGGTGAGTTGCATACTGGCTTTTTTTTTGTTTTTAAGTTTTTATGTATTTATTTTGAGAGAGAGAGTGCATGAGCTGGGGAGGGACAGAGAGAAAGGGAGAGGGAGTCCCAAGCAGCCCCCACATTGCCAGCACCAGAGACTGATGAGGGGCTCACACCCACGAACCATGAGATCATGACCTAAGAGTCAGATGCTCAACTGACCTAGCCACTGCATACTGGTTCTTAAAGCTATTGCTTGGAAGAAACATATGGCACTTTTATTTACATTTTACTGGTCTAAGCAAGTCATGTAAGAGAGGGAAATACAATCCATCTGTTTGCCTGGAAGGAGAGGGAAGCAGAACATAACCTTAATATCTCCTACAATCTTTCTGTGCAACAAAATATTTGGTTCAGGCTCCTTTTTATGTGCAAATACACTTGTTCCAACCCTAAGGGGGGGAAAAACTATACAAAGCCGCATAGAGTAATGACACCAAATACAATATTGAGGCTATCAGGTGATGTGCTCTCGTCTCTACAGCAGGTCTAGAAATGGTGCCTTTTGGTCCAGAGACTTTAGGGCTAATGTGGTAAGTTTTCTCTACATATCCAATGTACAATGATGGTATTGGGTGGAGAAACTGTACAAACTTTCCCACTCAGAAAGACAGTAGTTGGGAGACACACAGTAGAAGAATTCTAAAATCCCATGGCATAGACATTTTGAGAGCCTGTTCACTGTGGGCGAACACTGTCCCTCTTGTAGTGTGTGTTCCATTAGTGTAATTCACATCCTCTGTCCACCTCTTGCCTCATTCTATCCTCAGATAGAATTACTTATTGTTGATAATTTTGGAAAATAAGTTGGGGATGCTTATGTCACTTCTGTCTCTCTTCCCTGTGGCAGTGGCACAACATACTTTTGGGGAGCAGCCATTCACCTGATTAGGTACCCTATCCTCATAGCTTTTGGGAGAAATGGTCTGTTCTGACTCAGAATTGCCTAATGGATAAGGTAAGCATGCCAAACACTGTGATTTGGATAGCAGGTCTATTTAGCTGCACAGCTAAGCTATATACTTAGCTTTTATAAACAATGGTGGTGATATTTTGATTCTTTATCACTGGTCTACTTTATTTCTCAGTTTTTTCAGATGGGAATGATTAAGCAGGTTTTTGTCAGAGAATTCAACAGTTGAGTTTTCTATTTCAGAAATTCCAGTTAGCCTTATGTTGGAATGTCTTCACCGTCAGTATTTATGTTCTTTTCTCTAATTGCTCTGATCTGTTTGTTTTATCCTTTTCATTCATGATTATTTTTTTTAGGATTTTCCTTAATGTTGGAAATTATATGTTTGGCATGCTTCTATTTCTGTTTCTATTTTTTTAGTTCTATAATCATGTTATTTTAGCACTAAATTAATTTTTTTGCAGACTCCTCTTGTATGTTGTTTTGCTGATATTTGAGTATAGTCCAGATATATAAGTGAGATGAGATCATTTCTGTAGATCCTGATCAATTGAATGGGGAGATGAGGGAAACAGAAGAATAAAGATAATTCCTAGATGTCTGGCTTGAATAACTGGGTGGTTCTGTTCATTGATACAGAGATTTCAGCAGGAGGAAAATATTGACCCCAGAAATAAATTTCTTTTACATATTGGACCTGATTTTTTTAGCCAGTGACACCTCAGACCTGAACAGTTAGGAATTTTCATAGGGCATACCTGACTGTGTAGCTTCAGTGGGACGGAGGGGGACTTAGGAGGCCTGTAAACACTGAATTTCTAAAGACACAGCCTCCAGCATGTTAGGGAGGGGTGCTAAAAAATGATTGGGACAGTGACAAAGATGAACTTAATGAGTTTCAGAAATTTATCTCAGATTTTAGAATCCTGAATTTTAGGAAAAAGGAATCCCTCTCTCTTCTTCTTATGGTCTGTATATAGGATGACTCCAAGCTCCCCCAATCCAGTATTCTCTACAAAACTATAATTCACTCATGTGTTAGAATTGCAGGCTAATATTAGATTCTAAGGGCTATTTACAAAATGGGGAAAATAAGTTTCAATTTCCAAAAATAAGACAATGTATAAGAAAGTGCTAGTTAAACTGAATGTTTTTTTTTCAATATGAAATTTATTGTCAAATTGGTTTCCATACAACACCCAGTGCTCATCCCAACAGGTGCCCTCCTCAGTGCCCATCACCCACCCTCCCCTCCCTCCCAGCCCCCATCAACCTTCAGTTTATTGTCAGTTTTTAAGGGTCTCTTATGGTTTGCCTCCCTCTCTCTCTGTAACTTTTTTTTCCCCCTTCCCCTCCCCCATGGTCTTCTGTTAAGTTTCTCAGGATCCACACAGGAGTGAAAACATATGGTATCTGTCTTTCTCTGTATGACTTATTTCACTTAGCATAACACTCTCCAGTTCCATCCACGTTGCTACAAAAGGCCATATTTCATTCTTTCTCATTGCCATGTAGTATTCCATTGTGTATATAAACCACAATTTCTTTATCCATTGGTCAGTTGATGGACATTTAGGCTCTTTCCATACTTTGGCTATTGTTGAAAGTGCTGCTATAAACATTGGGGTACAAGTGCCCCTATGCATCAGCACTCCTGTATCCCTTGGGTCAATTCCTAGCAGTGCTATTGCTGGGTCATAGGATAGATCTATTTTTAATTTTTTGAGGAACCTCCACACTGTTTTCCAGAGTGGCTGCACCAGTTTGCATTCCCACCAACAGTGCAAGAGGGTTCCTGTTTCTCCACATCCTCGCCAGCATCTGATGTGTTCATTTTAGCCACTCTGACTGGCATGAGGTGGTATCTGACTGTGGTTTTGATTTGTATTTCCGTGATGAGGAGCGATGTTGAGCATCTTTTCATGTGCCTGTTGGCCATCTGGATGTCTTCTTTAGAGAAGTGTCTATTCATGTTTTCTGCCCATTTCTTCGCTGGATTATTTGTTTTTCGGGTGTGGAGTTTGATGAGTTCTTTATAGATTTTGGATACTAGCCCTTTGTCCGATATGTCATTTGCAAATATCTTTTCCCATTCCGTCGGTTGCTTTTTAGTTTTGTTGGTTGTTTCCTTTGCTGTGCAGAAGCTTTTTATCTTGATGAGGTCCCAATAGTTCATTTTTGCTTTTAATTCCCTTGCCTTTGTTTTTTTTTTTTTTTTTTAATTTTTTTTTCAACGTTTTTTATTTATTTTTGGGACAGAGAGAGACAGAGCATGAACGGGGGAGGGGCAGAGAGAGAGGGAGACACAGAATCGGAAACAGGCTCCAGGCTCCGAGCCATCAGTCCAGAGCCTGACGCGGGGCTCGAACTCACGGACCGCGAGATCGTGACCTGGCTGAAGTCGGACGCTTAACCGACTGCGCCACCCAGGCGCCCCAATTCCCTTGCCTTTGGAGATGTGTCAAGTAAGAAATTGCTGCGGCTGAGGTCAGAGAGGGTTTTTCCTGCTTTCTCCTCTAGGGTTTTGATGGTTTCCTGTGTCACATTCAGGTCCTTCATCCATTTTGAGTTTATTTTTGTGAATGGTGTAAGAAAGTGTTCTAGTTTCATTCTGCACGTTGCTGTCCAGAATGTTCTTTCAGCACCATTTGTTAAAGAGACTGTCTTTTTTCCATTGGATATTCTTTCCTGCTTTGTCAAAGATTAGCTGGCCATACTTTTGTGGGTCCAATTCTGTTCTATTCCATTGGTCTATGTGTCTGTTTTTGTGCCAATACCATGCTGTCTTGATGATTACAGCTTTGTAGTAGAGGCTAAAGTCTGGATTGTGATGCCTCCCACTTTGGTTTTCTTCTTCAAATTACTTTGGCTATTTGGGGTCTTTCGTGGCTCCATACAAATTTTAGGATTGTTTGTTCTAGCTTTGGGAAGAATGCTGGTGCAGTTCTGATTGGGATTGCATTGAATATGTAGATTGCTTTGGGTAGTATTGACATTTTAACAATATTTATTCTTCCAATCCATGAGCATGGAATGTTTTTCCATTTCTTTGTATCTTATTCAATTTCTCTCATAAGCTTTCTATAGTTTTCAGCATACAGATCTTTTACATCTTTGGTTAGCTTTATTCCTAGGTATCTTATGATTCTTGGTGCCATTGTGAATGGGATCAGTTTCTTTATTTGTCTTTCTGTTGCTTCATTATTAGTGTACAAGAATGCAACTGATTAAACTGAATGTTAAGATGATATAGGAATTCAGAAAAAGGTCACACCAAGGTAAGAAGGAAAAATAAGATGAAGGCAAACAAAGAAGAGAGAAGAGGGTATTCTAAACAGAGACAAGGGTAAAAAGGACAGAATTAAAATTGGGTATGAATGTGTGTGTGCATATAAAGAATGAGAGAGAGAAAGAGAGAGAGAGAGAGTGAGAGAGCAAGAGAGAACACCAATAAGTGAAGTAGAATGCGATAAGAAGACAAGCTTAGCTAGAGAAAAGTTTTCATGGGCAGAAGTGGAAAATAATGATAGGCCTTACAGAATGTTGGTCTTCTATGGAAAGACTTGGTAGGAGTTCATCTTCATTTAGTGGGTAAATCGGAGACATTTTGGAGTGTTTTAGCAGGAGGGTAATGTAGAATTGTTTTTGAACAACTGGACTGGGGGTAGAGCCGTGTGCAGAGCAGACTGATGTTGGGAAATAATGGAAGACATGGAGATGGGTGTAGAGGCAACTGTAATCATTCAGAAGGAAGGAGATCAGGGCCTAGAAAAAGTGAAGCCATGGGAGAAAGCATGAAGACAAGAGGCATTATAACTATCAGATCATGAACCTGGTATTTAGGGTGGTAAAGTTTATGGAAATCAGTATCCTCGGGGCAAAGCACAGAAAGTACCTTAAAGAAAAATAACAACAATTTACTAGCATGCACACCCAAACTGTGGGGAGAGTGGTATTGAGACTGTCCTTGGGGATAGTTAGAACAGGGAGCAGATCTCTGTCTCTCATTTCTACATCCTGGACTCAGTCTATGTCCATGAGGTAGGGAAGCAGGCTGCCACTAGCTAGGGAGATGGCTTTTTACTCAGTATCATACAAAATCATATAACAATATTTTTTAAAAAATTAAATGGAAAAGTAAACAATTAGCCATAATTTTATAACCTTAGGGCAGTTATTGGAATGTTTTAGTCCTTTCCTTATCATTGTTTGTGGATTTATATTTTTTATGTGGCTATAGCTTTAAATTAGTTGTTTTCCACTTCATCAGTAACACAAGCACTTTTTTATATTGTTACATAGTCCCCACATTTAACATTTAAAAAAATTTTTAATGTTTATTTATTTATTTTGAGAGAGAGAGAGAGAATACAAGTAGGGAGGGGCAGAGAGAGAGAGAGAGAGAGAGAGAGAAGAGAGAGACAGAATCCCAAGCGGGATCCACATTGCCAGTGCAGAACCTGACACGGGGCGCCATCTCATGAACCATGAGAACATGACCTGAGCTGAAACCAAGAGTGGGACGCTTAACTGACTGAGCCACCCAGGCGCCCCTCCCATACTTTTCTTTTGACAGGATAAGTAGTTGGGTACTGAGTGGTTTTTAATATTTAGCCATTTAAAATAATACTGTTATGAGTATATAGATATGGATAGGTCCTTTTTCTCTTGTATTTTAACATAGAATAAAATTCCCACAAGGAGGGGCTACCGGGTATAATAATGAATATATATATATATTTTTTGCTGTGTATTAGCAAACTGCTCTCCAAAGGACTGTATAATGTATGTTGCCAGCAACACTGTGTGCATATATTTTGTCAGCATTGCATTACCTAATTTTAAAGGCAATAATTAATAATTATTACTAGGAAAAAGCTATTATATAATTTTAAAGGCAATTATTGGGCATAAAATTATATCTTATTGCTTTAAAATATTGCATATTTTTTGGTTACTGGTAAGGACTAGAATATTTTATTTATGTACTCATTGTATTAACTTTATAAAAAATTATTTATTTTGAGAGAGAGATAGAGATCAAGAGGAGGAGGGGCAGAGAGAAGGAGACAGAATCCCAAGGAGGCTCCGTGATGTCAGTGATGTCAGAGCCTGATGCGGGGCTTGAACTCACAAACCATGAGATCATGACCTGAGCTGAAATCAAGTGTTGGATGCTTAATCAGCTGAGCCACTCAGGTGCCCCCTCATTGTATTAACTTTTATGTTAATTGCTCATCCATATTTTTGGTCAATTAACTGCCTTGTCATTAAGTTTTTGTGTAGTTAAATCTGTTAATTATTTTCTTTTGTTGTTTCTATTATATGTTAACTGTAAGAAGCCAACACCTTCTTGAAGAATTGGTAAATGTGAGTTTCTCTTTTGGTTTTCCATGATTTGACTAGACTTATAAAAAGCAACGTACTGATCCAACAGAAAATATTTTTCTGCATAATGTGAACTATATTTCTACATTTTTTTTTGCCAAATTTTTTAACCATTAGTACTATGAAAGGTTTTTATAATAATCAGAACTGTCTAGAAATGTACTGGTTTGCTGTTTCTAGAGTGGGGACCATATACTGACTACTGGCCTTATTGTAGATGTCAAGTTTCAAATGGGTTGAATTTGGAAAATGTTTTAAGAATTCTTTTGGGGTTGCCTGCCTGGCTCAGGCAGGAGGAAATGTGACTTGATCTCAGGGTTGTGAGTTTGAGCCCCATATTGAGTAGAGAGATTACTTAAAAAATTTTTAAAAATTAAAACAAGATTTTGAAAGAACACTTTCAAATTTGAAGTTCAGGAAAAAGGTGAGTTTAGAAGGGAACTTAAATGTGTCTATTTTTTTTTTATGGGAGATTTCTTAAGAAGAATAAATTTTTCATTGCTGTTCAAATGAGGAACAGAAGAGAATTGTGATGGAAGGTAATTTGAAAAAAAAACCCACTAAACGAATGATCTCTTTTATTGGAAAGCAGTTTCCTTCTGGGGCACCTGAGTGGCTCAGTCAGCTGACTGTCCAACTCTTGATCTTGGCTCAGGTCATGATCTCACAGTTTTGTAGGTTTGAGGCACGCATCGGGTTCTACATTGGTGGCACAGTGCCTGCTTGAGACTCTCCCTCTCTCTCTCTGCTCCTCCCCCACTCACACTCTATCTCAAAATGAATAAATAAACTTAAAAAATGATAAAAAAAGAGAGCAATCTTCTTTAAAAAGGAAGTTATCTACCTGCAGTCACAAATTAAACTTCCTACACTTTATTCAATGTTAGTCTTTATAAGAAACTCTCTTTGAAATGCTCATCATTAGCCCCTACTGCTTGATCTGCCACAGGGAAGAGGTTAATGACGTATCTTTTGGGCATTTAGAGAGAAAGCTTCTTTGGTCCTCTAACGAATTCTTTCTCTTAGGTACAAACCTCTCGTCAGCAGCAAATAATACTCAACTGTCTATGCTCTGAAGCAGTTGCTGATAGAATTTTGTTGCAACCACTTTAAATTCCATGTTGAGTGTGTTTCCTTCGTGGCTGTGTTTCCTGTATCTGGAAGCAGAATGGGGCAAAGATAAGATAATTTACTTATTGGAGACCTCTATGATGTGAGAAGCACCAATTATCTCTATTTACCAACAAAAACTCCTGCAAGATCTGAACTTTGTTATCAATAGCAGAATAATTTAGTTTATTGAACAAACACTTGTGTAGTGTTATTATGTGCTAGATAAATTACAATCTGACGACCTGAGTATTCTTTGTTATTCCGATTTTAAGATGAGAGAGGTGAGGCTCAGAGAAGTTAGGAAACTAGCACAAGTCACACAGCTGGTAAGTGGCAGAGCCAGGATTCAAAGACAGGCAGTCTGGTTCTGGAGAACTATATTGTTCACCAATCGATAAGGCTAGAACTAGGAACAAGATCTCCTGACTTGTGATTTAGTCCTCTTTGCAGTAAACTAGGTAAGTGCACATTCAAAGCCAGATCCACATTTCTGTCTAATGAAACTCCTTCACCAAGTTTTCACCAAGTATTCTTGCTAATCAGGCTCCTTGCACTTGATCTGCTGCTGGTCTTTATAAATGACTCTACCACAAAAGGGAGACAAAATCAATTCCCTTCTGTAAGGAGCTGAGCCACTGAAAAGTACTGAAAATTTTTGCTGGAAGTTATACTCTTTGAAGATATAGGTGTTAAAGAAGGATTTCCTGCTTGGCTGCTTCAAAGAGATAAAAAAGGAAACTAAACACAAATATGGTCAAGCTAAAAAGGACCAGAAGATGCCCATGCTTTCTCCTACAGGCAACTTGAAAGACCACACCAACTCTATTCTCATCAATGCACTTGTTCACAAATAACACAAGGGCAAGGTTAATTAACCCCTGGAGAAGCAAGAGAGTTTAAGAAGAGTTCTTAACAGTCCATTATTTAATAGACTATGCAAGAGGGTTTCGATTATCAGCACAGTGATTTTTGCCACCTCTCCTTGAATCTGGATTCAATTGCTACAACTACAAATTCTCAACCAGCTTTGCTACGAATATTTACAAGAGAGGAAGCCATGAGTTTATGAATATTACCTTCGATTTGTATTCTCTTGGATTCCTCACTTCTTAAATGGAATGCAAATCTTAAAGCATTATGCTAAAATGTATCATCAGTTCAGGTCTCTTTGAAATATCTAATTCTTAGTTTTTCTGATATAAAAAAAAATAGAAGAAAACAGAATACTGCGTAAAATGCCAACATTCATAACATTCTGAGGTATCAGTATTGTTATTCATATACCCTCTTCTCACAGTAAAAGCCTTACTTTTTTTATGTAATGAACTCAAGCATTGCTTTAACCAGAACTTTGAACTGCTTGCTTAGGAGAACTGCAACATATGGTTTTCCTCTTCCACTTTTTAATATTTTGGTCTCCGGTGAATCCGCATACAAAAGCTTCCTTCCTTTAGCTGGAGTCCACAAATGAAAGGCTTTTCTTTTTCTGATTGTAGATTAGCCTGCCAAGAAACAAACACGAGCTGGAGAACATCACTTTAATTTATTGATGGGATACAGATGACAAGAAAGTCTGTCCTCTTGTAGGCTTTTGGGAACGCTTCAAGCTGACCCAGCACAGCCGAGTTCATACGGCAAAGACAGACTTTGCCAAAAACCAAAGCCAATAGTCATTGCAAACCTCTGAACCAAAACATTCCTTTAGTGCTTGAATTTCCCTATAATTTGTGTAGATTCCCTTTTTGTCAATGAAGCTAGCAGTGGATAACTAGCTTAGTGCAATCAGACAAAACAACCGTGCCATTCATTCAGTAATTAGATGAGAGCCGGACTGCATGCTTTATGGTTTCCGCTCTTCATTCTTTCCTTTCTTTTCAAGTCCTTGGAGACAAACTCTGGGATGTTTGGCAGAGCGAGGCCCTTGTTGAAAATATCCTGTCTTTTTTACTTCAGGGTTGCTAATAAGTTCTATTCTCAGAGGCAAAACATTAGATGCACAAGCAGGGAGGTTCAGCCAAGTTAAAAAAAAGTTTGGTGCTTATGTGTGTTACCTTTTGCCTCACTTCACCGTTTTGCCTCACTCAAGACCGAAGAAGGGGGAATTCTTTCTTATATCTAACGGCACGTAAATGAATTTGATGCTTAAGCTAAATGCTTATAGCAGATCTTACATACGTTACCTTTTAAACTTTCAAACATGAACCTTGCATGAGAAGTGAAGCAGAGACGGAGGGATGGGGAAAAATAAAAGGACAGCAGGTCTGTGTGATTAGTTTAGCTGCTTTGAGGAGCACACAGTGCATTCAATTTCCGAGAGGCACCTTGGGCTGATTGTGCTAATACCTTTCCCTCTATTTTAAAAAACTTTTTTTTTTTTTTTTTTTTTTTTTTTTTTTTTAATTTCCTAAACCACTAAAAGGGAAGGGAGGGAAAGCTTCTACCAGAAAATAGGAACAGCACTTCAGGTTTTGTTGCCTTGGCTGCTGTGATGATGTAGTGCTGTCAACATCCACAGAACAGGTGATGTTGGCTGCCTTCCCTGAAGGTCATCTGGCCATGGTAGTCAGGGGGCTTGGTTGTAAGAGATACCTCTTGAGCTACTTAAGGCAAAAGAGGGACATTTTCGGCTGCTGTACCTAAATTATAGGCATGACAAGAGTAGGTGTCTTTATGGTGACTGGAATCACAGACCTAGGGCCTGTCTTTTTCCTGTGGCCACCCCCCTACCCCACCCCCCCGCCCCCCGACGTGCTTCTCTTTTGGCTTGATCTTTTTTTTTTTTCTTTTCTTTCTTCTGGGCTACCTGGAACCACAGCTAGAAATATGGTGTTAAAAATAAACTGAAGCATATTAAAAGTTTTAAGAGTTTATTTGAGCCAAAGTTGATTCGAAATGGATAGTGCCAAACTAGAGGTCGTTAGAAGTGTTCCTCCAACAAGAGCTTGGTAGAGGGACTTTTATAGGGAGAAGGTGGAAGCAAAGTAAGGGAATCATTGATTGGTTCTAGCTTAAAGCCTGATTGGCTCATTGTGATTGGTTTTCTTTAAGTTTCAGTTGGTAACTTTGAGGCATTTATAGATTTAGGTTTTTGTTTGTTTGTGTAGGCAGCTGCAGTATTAATGGCACCTCAGTCTCATGGCCTTGAAGGGGAGCAGAGTATGACACCCAAAATATGCCTCTTTGGCATGAGGATTATCTTGAGCTGATTACTTGGGAATGCCATAAGTTGAGATTCTCCCCTAAAAATACAGTAGAAGCGAATTTACCAAATGGAAATGTACCAAGTATATCTTAGTGGTAACATTAGGGAGGGGGAGAGGGCAGTCAACTGGGCTGCAAAGGAAATAAATGGTGTTTATAGTCATTGGTTTGACGTAGGAGCACAAGGGAATTTTGTAATTGCATCAAGTGTAAACTTCCCTTCCACTCTAAGAAACATTTGAGGATTTTTTTCTAAGCATTACAAAATAGTACATTGCCATTAAACAAAAATCTAAGTTTTCTCATTATTCAAGTAGAAAACAAGTTGGTCTGAAGGTGCGCTGTAGTGTGTAAGGTGCAAAAGGGAGTATGAGACTGTCAATTTGCTCTTGAGAGGGGATCAGCAAACTTTTTCTGTAAGTGGCTATATAAGAAATATTTTTTTGCTTTGCAAGGCATAGTCTTTACTTCAACTGTGCAACTCTGTTAACACTGAGGGGGAAAAGCAGCCATAGACAATAGGAAAATGAAGGAGAGTGGCCATGTTCCAACTTTATTTACAAGTAGAAAATATGCTCAATAGCATTTTGTTGACCTGACATACATAATATATGCCTAAGAGATGTATAAATTGAAATATTAAATAAATCCTATGCATTACTAGCATTACTAACATTAGTGACCTAAGGGTAGATTTATAGAAACAGCTTGATCAGAACATTGGTTATTAAATATAAATATGTTTAAAATGGTATTTCTAAGGTAAAACATAACTACAGTTAAACTATTTTCATTATTGAAAAGTGCTTGCAGATTCACCATTTATTTTATAATGTTAAAAAGTTCTTCAAAAATGAACATAGCATTGATTGAAATTCAAATCTGATCTAACCCCTTGGGATAAAATGTGTTTTTCACAGGATGGGCATACCTAACTTTTTATCTGTTTTACTTCTGGGACAAAATGGTTACTGGCAATATATGTTGTAAGCAAATTTATTCCTTTATTTGTAATGCTTGCAGTCATATGAGCATGCCATTATTACTTGACATTTGAAATATGTCTCAATTGAAACATGAAACCTTTTATGAACTGAAAAACTTGGAAATCCTTCAGGCAGAGGATTATATTTATGATATAACTTTCAGTATTTCCATTATATACCTTTATTTTTAAGCATTTAATAGGTAGCTATAAAAAATCACTTTGGGACCAATTTGATGTGTTTCCTAAATGTGATGATTATACCGAATAAGAAAATGCATTTTCCATATTTCATCAATTCTAAGACACATTTTTTAAAAAAACATTTTAACATCTTTGAAGACAGCATTCTTCTAATGATGGAAAACATCTTAGAAATTGTTTTACTCATGAAACCGTTGTAACTACCTGCATGAAATTGATCCCTAACTCCTTTCTTGGAACTTTATGGTAAGCTACAGAAAGCATGAAAATGTACAGTATGAAGGTCAGTGTCATGGAAGAAAGTTCTTGAGACAATGGTGGTGTGCTCTTTTAAGGAATGTGCAAGATGCCCATCTTCATGTCACAAAACAGTCCTTTGTAGAAAGTCATAGATTATCAATGAGGCTCAATCAAATTGTGATTTAGAAGACCAGCTTCTGACTGCAGAATAGTTTGAAATACCTTTACTGATGTATTTTTTTAATATGAAATTTATAGTCAAATTGGTTTCCATACAACACCCAGTGCTCATCCCAACAGGTGCCCTCCTCAATGCCCATCACCCACCCTCCCCTCCCTCCCACCCTCCATCAACCCTCAGTTTATTCTCAGTTTTTAAGAGTCTCTTATGTTTTGGCTCCCTCTCTAACTTTTTTTTTTTTTTTTTTTTT
>NW_026057576.1:52040481-52064010 GCF_023721935.1 Panthera uncia
TTTTTTTTTTTTTTTTTTTTTCTTTTCCTTCCCCTCGCCCATGGTCTTCTGTTAAGTTTCTCAGGATCCACACAGGAGTGAAAACATATGGTATCTGTCTTTCTCTGTATGACTTATTTCACCTAGCATCACACTCTCCAGTTCCATCCACGTTGCTACAAAAGGTCATATTTCATTCTTTCTCATTGCCATGTAGTATTCCATTGTGTATATAAACCACAATTTCTTTATCCATTGGTCAGTTGATGGACATTTAGGCTCTTTCCATACTTTGGCTATTGTTGAAAGTGCTGCTATAAACATTGGGGTACAAGTGCCCCTATGCATCAGCATTCCTGTATCCCTTGGATCAATTCCTAGCAGTGCTATTGCTGGGTCATAGGATAGATCTATTTTTAATTTTTTGAGGAACCTCCACACTGTTTTCCAGAGCGGCTGTACAAGTTTGCATTCCCACCAACAGTGCAAGAGGGTTCCCATTTCTCCACATCCTCGTCAGCATCTATAGTCTCCCGATTTGTTCATTTTAGCCATTCTGACTGGCGTGAGGTGGTATCTGAGTGTGGTTTTGATTTGTATTTCCGTGATGAGGAGCGATGTTGAACATCTTTTCATGTGCCTGTTGGCCATCTGGATGTCTTCTTTAGAGAAGTGTCTATTCATGTTTTCTGCCCATTTCTTCGCTGGATTATTTGTTTTTCGGGTGTGGAGTTTGATGAGTTCTTTATAGATTTTGTATACTCGCCCTTTGTCCGATATGTCATTTGCAAATATCTTTTCCCATTCCGTCGGTTGCTTTTTAGTTTTGTTGGTTGTTTCCTTTGCAGTGCAGAAGCTTTTTATCTTGATGAGGTCCCAATAGTTCATTTTTGCTTTTAATTCCCTTGCCTTTGGAGATGTGTCAAGTAAGAAATTGCTGCGGCTGAGGTCAGAGAGGGTTTTTCCTGCTTTCTCCTCTAGGGTTTTGATGGTTTCCTGTGTCACATTCAGGTCCTTCATCCATTTTGAGTTTATTTTTGTGAATGGTGTAAGAAAGTGTTCTAGTTTCATTCTTCTGCACATTGCTGTCCAGAATGTTCTCTTAGCACCATTTGTTAAAGAGACTGTCTTTTTTCCATTGGATATTCTTTCCTGCTTTGTCAAAGATTAGCTGGCCATACGTTTGTGGGTCCAATTCTGGAGTCTCTATTCTATTACATGGTCTATGTCTTTATTCTTGGTGTATGTGTCTGTTTGTGTGCCATTTACTGATGTATTTTGATGACACATTCCTTTTTTATATATGCACAAGAGTAAAATACAATAAAAATCTGTATCTGAGTGTAAAAGAGGTCTTCCAATAAATGTAGAAATTCCATAGGATAAAAAAGCGTTGTGTCATAGATTAATTGGAAGCACTTTTTTTCTTAGTGGTATATAATATAATGGTGCTTCTTACAATCAATTATGTGTTAGATGCAATGATATAAAGTAATTAATATGTATATTTAAATTAACAAATCACAACTTTATTTATTATATTTGAAGTGATAATAAAAGAAACCCTTTACTGTTCCTGTTAAAGAAAATCCAACTGTTCACTGAAAAGGCTTGGTGACCTCATCATCCATTTTACTCAATGAAGTTTCATGAAGTCTTTCAAAACACAACTTGAAATGATCCAGCATGAATGCTCAATTTCAGCACATTGAATTCAAAACCAAATACACATTTTACAAGGCTCATGTCTAGATTGTGATTATCATCGGCATCATCAATCTCATGTTTTCTTTTTAATGTTTTTGATGACTTTTTAGAAGTTTTTTGTGATAACAACACTTCAGTGGCAGTAAAGATAATTTGAGGCCCAATTCATGACGTATTATTGGGAAGATTTTGAATGGCAGGTGTAACAACATGGGTGATTTTATAGTTGTAAGCTACTGTCTTACTTGCTCTCAGAAGGATATATCTTAGAAAATAATTATTATCAGTTTACCACTTTAGTTGAGGCCAATGTGCATTATGGATTTGGTGTACTTAGGCTGGAAGTGTTGGGGCTGCTTGAAACCAAGCCTATAGTTAATAAAGGAACATTCTTCAGAAGTAGCTGACTTTTGGTAAGGACTTAAATATACAGTTCAATGCAGCTAAACACCATCTGTCACACTGCAATCTAGGTCATGAGTATGGCTTTATTAATGCCAAATGGGTTTGATGTTTTTGCTCTGAAATATATAATAAATAATCATTTGAGAGGAAAGGTAAAAGTTTGGCCAAAGTAACAACTTTGATTTGCCAATTTAACTTGATTGCCAATCACACATTATCAACATTAGCAGTAGTTTCCTTAGTGATACTTGGCTACCTTTTTGCATGATATGAAATGTGGTCACGTATTGAAAGAAACATTCCAACATCTAATTTATAATTGTTGGCTTCTATTCTCTGATTACCATATGCTTCAGGATTTATACTATCATCTGCAAGTTTTGGCATGCTCTCGGGAGATGTCATTTTACCAGAATCCATGATAGCAAGTGATCATACTTCTTTCACTAAGTAACCCACATTCATATATTTTGTTGCTATTTCAGTGTGACTTTTCCTTCCTATAGCGTATTGATGAGTAAGATGCTGGCTGACAATGTGGTTCATGCAGTGATTAGTAATATATTTTTGGTCTAAAATATAAACTATTATTTTCTTGTGATTTAATTCTCATTTTAATTACTTTTAGGATAAAACATCTGAACTCTTTTGGAGTCACACTACTTTAGTAAATTAAGGAATTTGCTTCTGCTTTGGGAACTCTGAAATTAACTTTCCACATTGCAAATGAATTATACATTTCCAAGTTTTGTATGTAGATCAGCAGATTTGATGTAGTTGGTACCTGGAAATGGGGTTTTACTCCATAAGTAAATGAAATGTACCAGAAAGGGGGTGGAGACCGGCAGAATTTTGAGGAGCATGATAGAGAAAGATTAATTTCTTTCAATAGACTGTTAGTTAACAATCTGGATTTGATGACACTGCTCAGTGAGGCTCAGGAGGAAGTGAGGAACATGTTACTGGAAACTGGAGAAGGAGGATCCTTGATATCTAGTGCCAGAAAGCTTTGCAAAATTGTTTCTTACGATTACATGTAAAGTAGAACTTACAAGTGAGGACACCTCCAAGTAAACTACTGAAGGAGCCACCTGACTTCTTCCTGTTTATAGTAAAAGGTGAGAAGAGAGAGATAAATTGAGGCAAGGGCTGTGAAACAAAGGAAGCAGGACTTGATAATCTTGGAAATTCTTAGTCTCCCCCATGGCAAATTACTTAAATTAAGATATGGCTTCTGAGCAGTGTTGAGAAAGCATGCTTTAGAGAAAAGGCTGAGGGTGTGGTATTACAACCTTTTGCTAAAAGTCAGAAAGATCAAAAGCACAGAGTATTCAGTCACACAAAGGGACCTTTCGAGAGATTAAGGCTGCACCTCACAGATTCTCTCACTCAGACCAGGGAACCTGCTAGAGGTTTTAGGGTGTTGTCTCTCAACCATATCAGCAGGAGGCTGAGGTAGAGAAGGGTTTATATAATAAAGATCCGTGGAGTGAACCCCATTAAAATCCACAGGAGACATACAAAGTTCCTGAGGAAATTATTTCAACAGAACACTGCCAGCTTGGACTAACATGGACAGAAAGAATGCGAAGCAAAAGCAGGCCGCCAGATCCTCAAAATGCCACAGCAGGAGGCAGGCTGATAACTATTACTCAGATGTAGAGGCATGTTACTTTTCTTGAAAAGAAAGAGGAACCAAAGCCCAGAAGGTGGAGTCATATTTTACCATACACAAAATAGAAACCATGAGAAAGAGAGGAGAGAGGGAGAGAGAGAGAGATTGAGAGATTGCATACTAAAGTTATTTCTAGGCTTCAAATCATAATAAAGGAACTGCCAACATTTTTCCAGCTGGATTTCAGAACTGCTATGGATCAACGACTGATTTTTTTCTTCCATTTCCCCCCTTATTAATATGAATGTCTATGACTGTTATCCTATGTCTACTCCACCACTGCACCTTGGGTATATTGGGGGCAGTTAACTTGTCTCTTTAGTTTCATAGGACCAAAAATGGAGAGAAATTTTGCTCCAAAAGCTGTACTTAAAGGATTATACCTAGGAGCCTTATCTGTACCTTGCTCTAATTTAGATGATAAGATTTTGGGCACTTAACTGAGTTTATAATAGGATGAGATTCCTGTAAACCTTGGAAGGGAGTGTTTTTTTTTTTTTTTTTTTATGGAAGAAATTTGAAACATTAGGGGTCACAGGGCAGACTGTGGTGACAGGATTTAAGGAACCCTACCTGCCCCCCTCTGCCCTGTCTCCACCACCTGATATTTATGTCTCTGTTTAATTCTCCTCTGCTTGAGTGTGGACAAGACTTGAAATTTGCTTCTAACCAGGGGAAAGGAGCAAGAGTGATGGGATGGATAGGGTTGCTTGAACATAATAACATAGAATGTATCACCTGTTTCACTAGGATTTCTCTCGCCCTGTTACTGGCTCTGAGGAGGGAAGCTTTCTCAAATCTTACACCCACAACCTTCCAACAACCTGAGGGAGATTGGAAGTAAATCCTTTCCCAGTTGAGCCTCTCGAAGGCTAACTTAGCCTTGGCCACAAAAGTTTCAAGGTCATTAGTTTGCCACAACTACAATAGTCAGTTAATGTTTGTATGTATTTATGAATGAATTGGTCTGCCCATCCATCCATCCATCCATCCATCCATCAATCCATCCATCCGTCTTTCTTAGCTTTTTCCAGAGCTGGGAAGGAAAGGAATTTGTTTGCTCTCGCTCAATGTTGTGCGACAGGTCAATTTATGATTGGGCAGCATTCATTTTCTTAGGAGTTACTGGAATTTTGGCTCTGGCCACAGCTGGGAAAAGAGTTCATGGGTGTGCTTGTGTGAATGTATGTGATTTTCAGCTATTTGAGTTAATTTACTGTTGTACAAAGAAGGAAGCAGTTCCCTACAGAGACCTATGAAGAGTTTATGGAAGTTTACTTATTACCTGACCAATTGGATGATTAGATTTACCAATAGTCTATTAGGAACCCATTCATTTTCTTCAGTCTTATAAGTGAACAATAGTATTGTCTATTTTTGAGACACTATGTGTCTTTCTGCTGAGATCCTTCATGTCCTGGGGTTCCACATATGCTACAGTTCTGAATGTGTGGTTGCCAGGAAAATGGAGGGTGATCAACACACTTTAATTCGTACAGAGTAAACAGATAATTGAATTTATTATAGACTTTTTTTGTGTGGATGTTCCCCTGGAAGGACACTAAGAATTGGAAAAACGTCATCATGTTATGTCCCTGGCCCTGTTTCTGCTCCTTAGTCCACATCTTCTTTGGATCACCATGTCCATACTAATGTGCATGTTGCTGGCATGGTATCATATAAACCTGTGCTTCCACATACTAGATTTATGATTTTTTTTCCTCATTAGCCTTTATCAAGCTTTATTGTTTTGAAAAGATGCTTACACTTTTCTTTAATCCCACTCCTTCTTACCCTTTGAGAAAGGCTGCTGATAAGATCTATTACTAAACAGAACCTGAGGTGATATGAACATAACCTAGATTTGAGCAATGTCTGCATGTGGATTGCTTAATGCTTTCCCATCTACTGTCCCTTTCCTCACCCCTCTCATTTCAGAGTTCAAGAAGCCCCGAAACAGAAAGAGGTCAACTATATCGCACAAGTGTATCTAGTAAATCAGTAGGTAAAGATCTCATTTGAAGCCTTCTCTTTGGGTCTATGACAAATTCTATACTGTCTCTCATAGCAAATCTATTAGATTTAGAAAAATAAGCAGCTCTATGCCAGAAATCTTGCATTCCCCGTAAGTGTGAGGAAAGTTACCTCAGATCAAACCTCAGAATTGAGCCTGTGCTTGCCTCCACCACCAAATAGCTAGTCTTTGCCAAGAACCTAGTTCCAAATTTTTTCTTAGCTATTTCTCTACATGCTCAAAACAGTTGCACGGTTACTAGGAATAGTGTGACAACTCACAGGATACAAGAGGAGTGAGGTGAGAGTTGCTAAAACCAGGGCTACACAGCTTTCCTTGAGACATGGCTGTGTAGAGCTAGCTACCTCAGCATCTCACCTCTTTTTAAATATTCATTTAATTTTTTAAAAAGTTAAATTATTTTCTAGTTATGAAAGTTCTATATGCCTCTTCACAGAAGGTTGCAGGAAAATAAGCCACTGTAAAGAAACATCCATAATTTTATTACTTACTACTTCACATGTAAATACATTTCCTTCCATGATTTTCTTCAGCCTTTGTAATTTTTTTAAAGCTTTATTTATTTTTGACAGAGAGAGAGAGAGAGAGAGAGAGAGCAAGCAGGGGAGGAACAGAGAGAGAGACACACACAGAATCTGAAGCAGGCTCCGGGCTCTGAGCTGTGAGCATAGAGTATGACGTGGGGCTTGAACCCACGAACCGTGATATCATGACCTGAGCTGAAGTTGGACGCTTAGCTGACTGAGTCACCCAGGCACCCTAATTTTCTTTGGCCTTTGTAAAGATATTTGAAATCAGAGTACTTTGCATAGGAACACTTGTACCCCGATGTTTATAGCAGCACTTTCAACAATAGCCAAATTATGGAAAGAGCCTAAATGTCCATCAACTGATGAATGTATAGAGAAGATGGGGTTCAAATATACGATGGAATACTGCTTGGCAATGAGAAAGAATGCAATCCTGCCATTTGTAGCCACATGGATGGAACTAGAGGGTATTATGTAAGTGAAATAAGTCAGTCAGAGAAAGACAGATACCATATGTTTTCACTCATATGTGGATCTTGAGAAACTTTACAGAAGACCATGGAAGAAGGGAAGGAGGAAAAAAGTTACAAACAGATAGGGAGGGAGGCAAACCATAAGAGACTCTCAAATGCGGAGAACAGACTGAGGGTTGATGGGGGTTGGGGGAGAGGTGAAAATGGATGATGGGCATTGAGGAGGGCACTTGTTGGGATAAACACTGGGTGTTGTATGGAAGCCAATTTAGCAATAAATTATATTAAAAAAGTAAAATCAGAGTACTTTTACAATGTTATATGGCCTTAGTTCACTTAACATCCTATCACAAGGTTTTCCAACCTTATTAAGAAATATTTATACACATTTTTAAGATCTATATTATAGTCCAGCATCTTGAAGAAATACTAACTCTTCCTTAATATGCTGTTCATTTCATCTGGAGAGTCTATTATAACCAAATTTTAATTATAAGTCCAAGTCCTAATGATGGCTCATGAGACCCTATGTTACCTCATGTCCAGGTACCTCTCTGAGTTTACCTCCTACTACTCTGCCTCTCTTTATTCTACTCCAGCTTTACTGGATTCTTCCCTGTTTGTTGACCTGCCAATCTCACTATCCCTCCAGCCTTCCCAGCATGTCCTCTGCCAGAAATGCTCCTGAAAAGCTTCATGGCTGGTTTCCTCAGCTCCTCAGGCCTTTACTTGAACTATACCTTCTCAGTCCTTTTTTCTTTTCTTTTCCTTTTTTTTTAAAGCAGAAGTTAAATTTATTAATATAGACAATGGCAGAATTTTTTAAACATTTTTTAACATCTTTTTTTATTTAAAACATTTTTAATTTTTAAGTTAGAAAAATTATTTATTTTTAAATTTATATCCAAGTTAGTTAGCATATAGTGCAACAATCATTTCAGGAGTAGATTCCTTCATGCCTCTTACCCATTTAGCCCATCCCACCTCCCACAACCCCTCCAGCAACCCTCTGTTTGTTCTCCATATTTAAGAGTCTCTTATGTTTTGTCCCCCTCCCTGTTTTTATATTATTTTTGCTTCCCTTCCTTTATGTTCATCTGTTTCATATCTTAAAGTCCTCATATGAGTGAAATCATATGATATTTGTCTTAATCTGACTAATTTCACTTAGCATAATACCCTCTAGTTTCATCCATGGAGTTGCAAATGGCAAGATTTCATTCTTTTTGATTGCCGAGGAATACTCCATTGTATATATATACACCACATCTTCTTTATCCATTCATCCATTGATGGACATTTGGGCTCTTTCCATACTTTGGTTATTGCTGATAGTGCTGCTATAAACAGTGGGGTGCATGTGCCCCTTCGAAACAGCACACCTGTATCCCGTGGATAAATACCTAGTAGTGCAATTGCTGAGTCGTAGGGTAGTTCTATTTTTAATTTTTTGAGGAACCTCCATACTGTTTTCCAGAGTGGCTGCACCAGTTTGCATTCCCACCAGCAGTGCAAAAGAGATCCTCTTTCTCTACATCCTATTACTTTATGTATGTATATATGTATGTATGTATGTATTTTCTACTATTCTTTTCCTTAGTATTTGTCACCATCTAACACTCCTTTAAAATTTGTTTCCAGACTCCTGGGTAGCTCATTGGGTGAAACGTCTGACTTTGGCTCAGGTCATGATCTTGCGGCTGGTGAATTCGAGCCCCAAGTTGGGCTCTGTGCTGACAGCTAGGAGCCTGGAGCCTGCTTCAGATCTGTGTCTCCATCTCTCTCTCTGCCCCTCCCCTACGCGTTCGTGCCCGTGCACACGCTCTCTCTCTCTATCTCAAAAATAAACAAACATTAAAAAAATTAAAGTTTCTTTGTTTCTTCATATCTATGTCTCCCACCCTCAACTAGAATGGAAAATTCCACAAGGACAAATGTTTTTATTTACCTCTCTATCCTAGATGCATAGAACAACAGTGTCAGGTTTTTAGTCTTCAGTTAATATGTGTTTAATGAATGAATGCAAAAAATAAACATTGCAGCAAATGTGTTTATAAATTGGTCTACCAGCATTATAGGATACTTCCTTAACACAGACTCTTAGGAGTGGAATTACTAGATTTATGATTTATTATTCATAATTATTAAACTATCGAGAATACTTTTGAAAAATACTGAAAATTGATATATACCCATTTAATACTTTCCTCTTTCTTTCTTTCTTTCTTTCTTTCTTTCTTTCTTTCTTTCTTTCCTTCTTTCTTTTTTGTTTTTAAAGAAGATGTATTTATTTGAGTAATCTCTGCATCCAATGTGGGGCTCAAACCTATAATCCTGAGATCAAGAGTCACATGCTCCACCAATGGAGCCAGCCAGGTGCCCCAATGCTTTTATTTTTCAACTGACTCAGAGGAAATTAACTGAGCCTTTTTTATTTTATTTTAATTTTTTTTTTGCTTTTTTCTTTTGAAGGTTCTAGATAATCCAGGTAATGCAAAATGAGTCCCTCCCTTTACCTGATAGAGCAGCTTTGCAAAACCATCTATAATTATTTTCTTCTCCAGTTATTTCACTGAGTGATGATTCTCTAGAACATTCATGTGAAACTTTATTGTTAATATATCCTGATACACTATTATAAACATGTCTTTATTAAAAAGAGTATTAGCACTATGGCAGTGTCAATATTCATGATTTAATTTAGAGCCTTTGAAAGTGGAACCTAAAAAAATTGGAACAATTCCTCCTGTAAAAATATATATTTAGAATGATGGGAATATTATTGGTGTTCTTCCAAAAGCAGAAAGTAATATCAGAAATATTATATTTTAATACAACACAATTTTCCCTACTTTGGTTAATTTTGTCTTGGTGCTTTGATTCATATAAATGTAAAAAAAATATTTGAAACAAGAACAGGTTTCAAACTATTTGGTAGTACATTATCAGAATGCTTGTTAACACATACCTAGCAACCCACACCCTTCAGTATTCTGCTGCATTTATCTGAAAATTTCTGGAAAATTTCTTAGAGCCTGAACTTTAAAAAAATTTTTTTTAATGAATTTTCTTAATCAACAAATGTGTGACCAACTCTGCTGTAGGTTGGAGGCAATGTGGTTACTTATGTAAAACCTTAATCCATTAATTCCTTTATGTTCTCAGATTAACTTGTATGGACTATAGCCCAGTTTCATATTCTTATTTCCTAATACTTTTGGAAGTATTTGAAATACAGTTCCAGGTTCTCTTGTCATTGAGCAAGGTTAAAGAGTTTTCTACCTTTGAGTGATAACTACTTCTTTTTTTTCTCCTCCTTCTCTTCTCCCCCCTCTTTCTTCTGTACACACACGTAGGACACTTTATACACACACACACACACACACACACACACACACACACACACACATATTTGTTATATTTGGGTAGATACCATATCAACTCTGGGAACTTCTCAACTAACTTCGGTAGTAAAAACTTTTCAGGGCTCCTGGATGGCTCAGTTGGGTATGCATCTAACTCTTGACCTCAGCTCAGGGCAT
Organism: Panthera uncia; assembly: GCF_023721935.1. Taxonomy (NCBI): domain Eukaryota; kingdom Metazoa; phylum Chordata; class Mammalia; order Carnivora; family Felidae; genus Panthera; species Panthera uncia. Next base: position 52,050,828 of record NW_026057576.1, read on the forward strand.
GATCTCATGGTGTATGAGTTCCAGCCATGTCAGCTCTGACCGCATAGGGCCTCTTTGGGATTCTCTCTCCCTCTCTTTCTGCCCCTCCTCTGCTCTCTCTTTCTGAAAAACAAATAAACATTAAAAAGAAAAACACCCAAAACTATTCATCTTACTTGATATCACTGATATGTTAAAATAATTGTTCCTGAGTAAGCATGTAAACCCTTGAGGTGAATTTGCCTTTCTGATGAGCCTATTACCATTTCACTGATTTCCTCTTTCCTTGGATCTCCAAAAATGGTGAGGAATTATTATTCGTCCTCACTCTTGTGCAGATAAGTTGACTCTGTCGATATCCATTCCAAACTCCTTCTCTTCTGACTTCTCCCATAAAATCTAAGGAGAAAAATAACCCACAAAATCCCACCTCCTATAAGCCAACCTGATGATGTAACACAGCAAGGAGATGGTGAAGGAAATTCTGAGGGAGGCCTTCCCTCCTTTTCTTGTCAAAGAAAAAGGCAAAGTCATGTAAGGAAGGAGATTTTACCCTTCCGCTCGTACCCTTCTTTTTCTTTGTATGCCATGCTGAGAGATTTAGCAGTTGTCTTGTGACTATGAGGATGAAAGTCATATGCTAAAAAATGATGGGACAGAAAAGGAGCAGCATGCTGGTTCCCAGGGCAGCAGGCCCTTGTTCTGTGAGACACATTCACCCCTCCCTCTAGTCATCGTTGTTTGGGTTTTCTGTTATTTGCAACCAAGCCCAACGCTAAATTCCGCAGGAGTCTTGCTATCACCCCTCCGCTGTACCATGCTTGTTCTCTTCTGAGGTTGTGTGGGGCTGTCATGTCTCCACCTCCCACACTTTGAGGGGCTGCCAGCCAGAATGACTGATGCTTTTCTAGTCCTACTTCCCCCTTGAGGGGAAAAAAATGTCCAAAAAAACAGTGGAGTGGCAGGGATCGTGGTGAAGGCATATTTCGACTTATTTTACTGTCATCTGACGTCTTTCATCTTTTTTGAAGTCTTTGACCAGAGATAAATGTCCACTCTCCATTGCCTCTGCCTCAGTCAGTTGATGCCTCTCTCTAGAAACAGGAGACATATTTTCACTTGTTTCACATAGAGTATAACCAAGCAACTATTATACTCATGATGTAATAATGGAGGGGTGGATTTGTTGTTTAGAGCCATGATCACATTTTAGGGAAACAGGATGATGTAGGATTTGATAAATTTGGATAATACAAAGGCATGTCTGTAACTGAATTTCGAGAGGTGGCTAAAAAGAGTGAGAAACATCAGGGGTTATACAGAGGGATGGATTAAAGAAAGAAAGGGCCAGATGAGGAAGGAAAGACCAGAGAGATGGTTTAGGCTGGAGTCCTAAATTGAATAAAATGGTCTGTGAGGGGGAAAAAAAAATATCACAGCCATGAAGGTAGCTAAAGGACTTTTTAATAATGTGAATGCAGTATTTAGTTTGAATGGATGCTTGGCTTGAATGTAAAACTTCTTATATGTCTTCCTCTCTTTATACGTCAGTTAAATCCGTTATTTTCCCAAATGATTTTGCAGAGAAACTACAGGAAAAGCCTGACTGTCACCTTTGGTTCAACAAAATGCCAAATAGATGTTGGAAAAGCAGAGTGGCTCCATGATTCAATGAAACTGCCACTAAAAAAGGCCAATGTTCTAAGGCTTCCTGAAAATCACCAAAATCTCATAGAGCAGGCTTCGCAGTAATGCAATGTGCTTTAAAGAGCCATGTGGACCCTCGCGTGGGCATTAACCATTTAGAAGAATTGCTAAATGATAGTAACAGAAGGGTCTATCCTAATAGGTATAAAATTTTGCTCAAATATTATTTCATATTTGGGAAACTTTGGGGAGAAAATTTTTGTTTTTCCCTAAAACTTTTTTGCTTTTTTATCCTATGTGTGATGTAAGCGAATGAGCAAAAGAACCGTCTCTTTTGTTTTCCAATAGATTCCTGGAATCCAGGGCAGACCTATGTAAGGGGTCTCAGTAGGTCATACCTAGTCACATAATAGACCTCAAGAAATACTTTTGATTGAATAAAGTTGATTTAGAAATGGATTTTAAAGACATGAAATTAGGAGAGTATAGAATTAAGAAGTTATGACTTCTTTTGTTCCAAGTATTGTCTAAAGATAATATGTTATTTAAAAATTCTATTGAAACCCTAGACTGTATATTGCTATAGACGCATTCAGATCCGTTGGTAGAGCAGCACAGAACTTTCTGCATTAGCACCCTACTGCTACATTGGATGAAAAAGTTCACTTGTCAGTTGTCACATTTTTTCTTTTTAAAGATTGTTTTGCCAAACCTCATTCATGGTAGAGTTTTTGTTTTGCTCTTTGCATTTATTTTGATGCTAAAATACAATGCTATGTGTAATGAATTTGAACTACATGATTGAAGAAATTTTAAGCAAGACAAAGTAATTAAAAGTAGCTATAAATAACAAAAACTTGGAAATAATGTATTAATCACCTGGATTTAGAGCCAGGCCATTTTTATTTTTTATTTTTATTTTTTTAAAACTGTTTTTTAAAATGTTTTATTTATTTTTGAGACAGAGAGAGAGCATGAGCAGGGGAGGGGCAGAGAGAGAGGGAGACACAGAATCCGAAACAGGCTCCAGGCTCTGAGCTGTCAGCACAGAGCCCGATGCGGGGCTCGAACTCATAGACCGTGAGATCATGACCTGAGCCGAAGTCGGACGCTCAACCGACTGAGCCACCCAGGCACCCTGAGCCAGGCCATTTTTAAATGCTATCCTAATTGCTTTTATCCATGTTATCAATCCTATTACTAGAATATAAGCATTTTTAAATACATAATATATTTTATATATTATATATACATATGTTATGTATGCAAGTATTTTCTTGAAAAATCCTGATTTTTTCATCATCATTCACCATAAATTCCTTCTTCTTCATTTCCCCCATATACTTCATTATCAAAAGACCCAGTTTCCTCAGAAGCAGTAAAAGACTGTCAGACAAAAACTTCCTCAACTGAACCTCATGCTTTCCCCTTCTGATGTAGGAATTAGTTACATTGTTTTCAAATTGGTTGCAAATTCCAAGAGAGGTGGTGGGTTATATCAATGTAAATATCTTGTCTACTATATTCTACTATGGTTTTTATAAAAACGTCACTGTTAGGGAAACTGGGTAAAGTGTACACGCATGTCTCAGTTTTATCTATCTATCTATCTATCTATCTATCATCTATCTATTATCTATCTATCTATCCTACAAATCCATGTGAATCTACAATTATCTTAATAAAAATTTCAGCTGAAATAAAATCCAGCATAAGTCTGTTTCCCAGCAGGACAGGTTGGCTTTGGAAATACAGGCATTTGTGATGCTTAATGTAAAATACAAGCCAGATTATTGATTAATTAGCATGTTGTAAATTGAAGTGTCTTTCTCCTCCCTAAAGATAATCTCTCACACTTAACTTTTGATTTATCTCTTCTTTCAATGACAGGATCTTCCTCCTTTGAATAACTCCTGTATCACTATATGTTCATTTTTCCTTTTTTTTTTTTTTAATTTTTTTTTAATGTTTATTTATTTTTGAGACAGAGAGAGACAGAGCATGAACAGGGGAGGGGCAGAGAGAGAGAGGGGGAGACACAGAATCAGAAGCAGGCTCCAGGCTCTGAGCCATCAGCCCAGAGCCCGACGCGGGGCTCGACCCCACGGACCGTGAGATCGTGACCCGAGCTGAAGTCGGACGCTTAACCGACTGAGCCACCCAGGCGCCCCTCATTTTTCCTTTTTGAATGTGGTAGTGGCATTACTTAATTGTTCCCCAAATTTATTGTTTTAAAGCAACTTCCAGCTTCTGATTTCTGATTTTGAGAATCTGTGCACCTTTGAATGGATGAAATCAGTGCTGGAGAATATTGCTGAGGTTTGATCATGTCCTCCTGGACTGAAAGATTGGTTCAGTAGTAGAATCATGACATTCACAGTTCCAACCAAATTCCAGAGAATGTTGTGGGAACTCAAGCTTTCTGTGGTATGCAGATGTAAGGCCTACATCTCTTCTGTTACTATAACCAGCAAGCCAGGGATGGACTTCCTTCACAGAGGTGAGCAGACTTGAGAGAGAGGCAGAGGAATGGATATATGATCAAAAATTAACCAAAGACTACATAAGGTAACCATACAAAAACCAACCAACCAACCAAACAAACAAGCAAAAACCAGAACCAAAACCCAAATCTTTTACTGTTGCAACATAATGAGTCTTACTGAACTTGACTAATCTTGACTTCAGCAATAGAAAACAGGGTGTTGTGGGGCACCAGGGTGGCTCAGTTGCTTAAGCATCTGACTTTGGCTCAGGTCATGATCTCACAGTCTGAGTTGGAGCCCCACGTCAGGCTCTGTGCTGCCATTTGGAGCCTGGAGCCTGCTTCAGATTCTGTGTCTCCCTCTCTATCTGCACTTCTCCCACTTGCACTCTGTCTCTCTCTCAAACATAAATAAACATAAAAAAAGAAAAAGAAAATAGGGTGTTGTGAGTAAAAATGTGCTGGAGAGTTTGCTTTCTTATTTGTCCTTACAATGGAGTTTTTCTAACTATGGCTTGTTAGGCTTTGAGATAAGGACCGTGTAAGAAAGGTCAAAATGCTAAAATGTGTTGATGTCTTCTTCTAATGTTTAGTAATGTCCTATGACAAAGAGATCTGCTTTGATTGAAATCAGGCCTCTGAAAATTGAGGAGAGAGAAAATATGTTTTGTTAAGGAGGGTCTTCTGCTTGTAGACTGTTATCAAAAACTACTTAGAATCTGGATATCTGGTTTCTCATAGGGTTGGGGTACCCAAATCCTGGCCCCAAGCTGTGGTTAATATATGCAAAAGAAGGGGGAGAGAGGACGTAGCAAGAGATAAATTTAGGGTACAGGAGAGGCTTGCTTTTCCAATCTTCTTCCTAGTTCTTCTGCTGAGGCTTCACTATTTGTCAAAAGGTAAAAACCCTTCCTGTTTTGGTGAAATACCTAGGATGCGGCCATGGGGAGCAAGGAACACATTATATTTGCCTTGTCAGTCACATGATTTTGGGTGGAAACTGTCATATTGAGGGCTGGAGTAAGGTAGAAACCAATGCTGGCCTAGTAGGAAACCGAAATTTCTAGGTCCATGTCTTGGTTTAACAGCTCTTACTGGATAACATCTATGGTTTTAACTAACAGCCTTTGATATGGGCTAGAAACAAATAGATAAGAATACTTTATAATTTCCTGTGCCAGCAGCATTTACCATGAAACTTAACCAAACCTAGCTAAAAATAGCCTATATCTGCTCAACCCTAGAGCCTGAATTCATACGCTCAGAAAGTAGTCAGCTCAGACACAGCAGCCATTCTCTCGTCTATCTCTGATGTTGCAAAGGGGGAGGGATAGATGAGGAAACTCTCCCAGAAAGTTGTCCTAGGAAGTGTGCATTTAGAAGGGGCTGGAGAGCACTGTTGATTTCAATTCTTCTTTATCTCAAATGGGAGGTTTTATTGTAATGATCCTGTTCTCCCTTCACTAATAAATGCTAGCTATTGTGTGGTGGACAAGTTCTCAATTTTAGCTGTACGTACCGTAGGTGTTCTTGGAGAACACAGTACCTGGATACAGTAACTGGAAAGGATTTTGAGTTCACTCCATTTGGGGAGGGAGGGAGTATATTTCACATAGGCACAGGCGTTTTTAAAGTGTGTATCTGGGATGAAAGGTACGTTTGGATGTCAGATATAGTAAGCAAAGGTGTACACTATAGTGGAATCACCTTTTGGTTTTCTCCTCATGTCTATTGCCAACTTTTCCCTCATTTCACCAACAGTCTCTAATTGGGCAAATCATGAGGCACCAAGGAAGCCAACCCCACTGCTGACTCCAGTGACTGGCTTTTACCAGAGAAGCAGAAACTTTTATCAAACCATTCCTGAAGGTGACTCTACTTCTGGATCATTTTGTTTAAAGAGTCAATAAATTCTCTTTGTTGTTTAAGCAATTCAAATTAAATTTCATATGTATCACATAACGGGAAAGCATATTCAAAGCTCAAATCCTTTTCTTTTTTAAATTTTTAAAAAAATGTTTTATTTATTTTTGAGAGACAGAGAGAAACAGAGCATGAGTAGGGCAGGAGGAGAGAGAGAGACAGAGGGAGACACAGAATCCAAAGCAAGCTCCAGGCTCTGAGCTGTCAGCATAGAGCCCGATGCAGGGCTTGAACTCACAAACCGTGAGATCATGACCTGAGCCAAAGTCATATGCTTAACCGACAGAGCCACCCAGGCGCCCCTCAAATCTTTTTCTGGAAAGAAAAGAAACAAATCTCCCTTTGCATCTGAATCCTCCTGGCTATCGTTTCATTATTTTTCTTTTTATCATTCCAGTTGTTGAAAATGCAGTGTTTGCTTGATCTCCGAAATTCCTCTTCTCTCATTTACTTGACAGCCCCCTGGCTTCTGCTTTCCATCCTAATCGTTGTACAGAAACAACCATACATAAGGACATAAGTGGCTTGCAAATAGTCAAATAAGCGGACCCGTTTCGGTTCTTATTCAGTACCTCTCCATTGGTGTCAGTTGATACAAACTTACTTTTTTCTCTTCTTTTCTTTCTTGACCTTCTTGAAGCCCCTCTCTCATTACTTGTTTTTAAGTTTATTAGTTTTGAGAGAGAGAAAGAGAGAGAGAGAGAGAGAGAGAGAGAGAGAGAACAGGGGAGGGGCAGAGAGAGAGGAAGAAAGAGAATCCCAAGCAAGCTCCATGCTGTCAGTGCAGAGCCCAGTGCAGGGATTGATCCCAGGAATGATGAGATCATGACCTGAGCTCAAATCAAGAGTCGGACACTTAACTGACTAAGTCACCCAGGTGCCTCTTATTACTTCAGTATTTTATATAATTTTCAAACAGCTTCTGCTCACTCCTCTTGCTTTCTCTTCTATGTTCTCCTATTTTCCAGAGTTTCATTGATGCTTTCTTTTTCCAATTCCTTTGAATTGTAAGCAAGTCAAAACTTACTATACATTATATAAATTATTATTATTAATTATTAATTATTATTATTATTATATAAATTAAACATTTTCCTAGCTTTGTGGCAATCCCCAGGACTCCTACCTCCTCCAATCTTCTTGTTTCTAATATAAATTATTGCCTCTGTGACTTGAAACTTGATTTTAATTTTGAGTAGTCCAAACTCGATAGTCTGATATGTGTTTGCTTTAACTGAATTTCAGCACAGTCATATGAATTTATGCTTGGGTTATCACTGGTTTTCTACTTCCCTGTGGCATTGGTTAGGAATTCTCTGTCATATCTTGGTCCTTGTACTAATCAGGGTTCTCCAGAAAAATACAAGCAAGAGGATATATACAGATACATAGAAATAGGTTTGTTAAGAGGGATTGGCTCACATGAGCCAGTGAAACACTTACGGAGGCTGAGAAGTCCTACAATTAGCCATCTGCAAGCTGGAGGCCCAGGAAAGCCAGTGGTAGTCCCAGTCCAAACTTGAACGCTTGAGAACTGGGATGGGGGGCAATGACTTACAGTCTGAGTCCACAAGCCTGACAACCAGGAGTGCTGATGTCCCATGGAAGGAGAAAATGGATATCCCAGCTCCTGAAGAAGCCACATTTATCCCACCTCTGCTTCTTTTTGTTCTATTCAAGCCCTTAACAGATTGGATGAGGTCCATCTGCAGTGGTGGTGGTGATCTTCTTTACTCAGTCCACTGATTCAAATACTAATGTCTTCTAGAAACACCTTCACAGATACACCCAGAAATAATGTTTTGCTTGCTATCTGAGTATCTCTCAGTCCAGTCAATTGAACACATAAAAGTAACCCTCCCAGGTCTATAGAACACAACCCCTACTTCATCCTTCCTCCACGTCAAGACAAGGTAAAGAGGGAAGAATTGAATATAGATTCATTTTCCTTTTTACCATCCCCTGTACATTAATTAAAGCTGGCTGTATTACAGCATCAGTTAAATCCTAGAAGGCCATTGGAAACCAAGAGAAAGATACAAAGGAGGGCTTCATAACTGGAGGAAATTTTTTTGTTATCATATCATAGTCAGCATCTTTAACCAGTGATATTGGTTTTACATGAGGTAAGTAACAAAGAGAAAAAATAAATTTAAAAGCTGAGGGAGGAGCTGGTAGAATCCCTTTTTGGTCAAGTAGAACCTAATTGGAAGGATGGTTCTTTAGAACCTGTGCACTTAGGGTGGTCCTGGGGGAAAATGGAGAACCTCTGCATATATTGGAGATCTATGTGGGAGTGTTAGTGGCAGAGAGCTGGTCCCTTCTTTGTGTTACTTTTAGAGATATGCCCTCTGAAAGAGTTGTTTAAAATGTAGAGGGGTTTGTTATTCTTCAGACTTTGCAGTTTGAAGTTGCCAGAAAAGAATGTAAGGCTTGGATCTTGGGTTAGAAACTTGGGGCAGGTAATAATTATTTGAAATCATTGCTCACTGAGAAGGAGCTGCCAAAGACAAGAAAATATTTTCAAGGGGCTCTACATGTCCAAGGAAACTAGAGAGAGTAATTAACGTCATACCATCTCATCAAGAAAGGAGCTGAGGTCCAGAATGATGTGATTTATGTTCTAGTCTTCCTAAACTCATCTCTTAAATTATGGTATTCTCCAGATGTCCATCCTCGACCCACTGTTCTCATGCTGTGAACTCTTCCAGAGTGATCTCATTTCCTCTCGTGATTTCAGTTCCTGATGACTTCAATCCTCTATCTTTATCCTTGACATTTTCCCACAGATTCATACTTCTATCCATCTGTCTACTCTATGTCTCCCATAATGTGTCTTAGAGTCTCAAACTCAACTTTTATAAAATGGTAATTACTCCCACCATCACAAATCTGCTCTTCTCCCATCTGCCCTACTCCTTTATTATTACTATTTCTCCATTCTTTGTGGTGTTTGGAAATACTGACAATACCTCATTTACCCTGGGCTAAAAATGGTCCTCAGTGACACTTTCTTCTCTTTATCCCAATATCCAATAACTTCCTAAGAATTTTAACTCCTCTTTTTCTACACTCTCCCCTACATTCAGTCATTCTTTACCCTTACTTTGGATCAGGCCACTGTCCTCTTTTATCTTAAATTATTGCAAGAACTTCTTAACTGGTCTGTCAGTCAGAATTTTCATTGTAAGCAATAGAAAATGATGTTGGCTAGCTCAAGTAGAAGAAAATATTTCATAAAGGTTTGGGAATATTTATAGAATCAACAGGATATTTGGAGAACAAAATTCAGAAAATGTGCGGAAACCAATGGAGTCTAGTCATCTGGGGCCATAGCCAATGGGATGTGTTATAACAATCTGTTTAGAATGTTACTGTTAGCACTGACCTTGCTGAAAAAAGTACCCTTCTTACCTCTGGCCTTAATGACACTCTGGCCCCTGAACAGTGCTATTTTTGAATGCCACCACTAACTGTCCTTTCACATTATTCACTCCACATTCAAAGTTCTGAGTGCAAGTATTGAACAGCTAGCCCTAAACTACATGCCCATGCTTTAGGTACTGGATGGTGGGGAGGAAAAAAATATCTGTCCTCATTTGGTTGCTGTGGTGGGAAGTGAGTCCTGCTGTCCCCAAGCTTCACACACTAGGGCAATTCTTTTATATGGGAAATACTGAAAAATTGGGTAGCAAGAATAATAGTAACAAAAAGAAATATCTAATAAATGGACCTCTTTAATCAATCTTCCTCATGGAAACCAGGGGAAGAGAGGAGACCAGTACTCATAAGGAAGTTGCTGCAGAGACACCTGCAAGAAATTATGGGCTCCTGAAGTAAAGTTGTGACAAAAAGGTGTAGAGAAATGGGCAGATCTAAGAGATTTGTAAGGGCTAGCATCAACAGGGATTTGTGATTTACAGATGTGTGGGATGAGAGAGATAAAGAAATTAAGATTGGCATTGAAATTTACTTCTCAAACAATGAGGAAGGAGTAATGATTCCTTTAATTTGGAGTGCATTTAATTTGGGGGCTTGTGGGAGAGTCAGTGAAGATGTCATTTAAGTAGATGGCTCTGTGGGTCTGGGGTTTAGAAGACAGAGCAACATTGGAAATGTGTTTTTGGAGCCATTGTTGTAAAATTGATAATTAACGTTGTAGGAACTATGTGATCACCCAGGTATGGTATACAGAGTGAGAATGCCCAACTCCATCAAAGCTGAGACAAATAAGTTCTGTTGTCCCACCTGCCTCTTTGTGGCAGCCATCCAGAGACATTTGGGCCACATAACCTCAAATCCTCCAGATTTAGCACTTGGCTCCTTGCTTCTCCTTTGTTAACATCAATCCTGCCAAATTTTTGGTGATTTCAATATGCCTCTACTGAGTGTATTTCCATCACCCTGGTCTCTCAAATCTTTGATCTCATTTTCAAAGATTTCATCTTTCATCCTGCATCAACCACTCACTTTTTATTGCCAGACCCTGGATTGGTATTTTTGAATCATGACCTTTTAGCAGATCATGAAATCAATGAATTTGTCATAAGCAGCATTTCTTCCAAATTAAATTTCTTTCAAAATTTCTTCTAAATTGAAAATATCAGCATGCTTAGTCTATGCTTAGTGTCTAGACTGGGTTATACATTGATATAATCTAATTGTGTACAAGATTTACAATCGTTCACATACTGTAAAAAGAGAAAAGATAGACTAAAAAGCAAGATGGCAAGTTTGGGTGGGATTATTTTGAATTTTTTTAGTGAATTGGAAAAGTATGTTTTCAGACAAGAACAAGGACAAGAATGATGTCTTTGCATAGACAAGGGGAAATGGAATCCAATACTCAAAATATGATTGCTCCTATTTTCTCTGTTTAACTGTGTAATTAACTTTCTTTGTCTACAATATTATTCTCACCTGTATACAAAGATGTAGTAAAATCTGCAAGGAAAAAAAAAAGAAAAAGGCCCCAAGAAACCATATATCCTACTCCAACTCCTTCATTTTTGTTTCTTTTTACAGAAAATTTTCTGTATGCATTATTTCTTTTCTTTTTTTCTTTGAAATTTATTATGACCACTGCAGTCAGATTCTTATTTTTACTGCCCTACCAAAACTGCTCTTTTGAAGTTACAAGGATCTCAATTAAAAAAGCATTTGATCTAACTTAATTATGAACAATGTTTGACATGGCTGATCATTGTCTCCTTTTTGAAATGCTTTCCTTGCTTGACCTGATTCTTTAATAGTGTCTCTTCATTCTTCTCACACTTCACTAGTATCTCACTGGTAGCATTTTAAAGTGTTAACCTCTTCCTCCAGGTGGACACAGTCACTTCCTGTGGTTTTAGTGAGGCCACTGAACTCTTCCAGTTTATTTTTCCCCTCTTGAGAGACTACTCAGTTTTCTTCACAAGCTTCTTTTATTATTATCCCCCAAATCCTCAAATATGAATGTTCTTCATGGATCCCTCCTTAGATCTCCATTCTTTATTTATTCAATAAATATAGAGGAAAGGTTTATTGTGGATCGACATTATCATAAGTGTTAGAATGTAGCAGTGAACCAAATAAGCAGAATTTGTTTCCATGAAGTAGGATCTGGTGGGAGGCAGGAGAAAATAAAGACATAGCAAAAAACAAAACAAAACAAAACAAAACAAAACAAAACAAAACATGGATGAATGAAATGAATGAATGAAAATAAAGCACAATGAGGCTATACAAAGTTACTCAATGGAGAGGCAGTTTTATGCAGGGGTCAGGAAAAGTCCAGAAAAAAATAAGGGAAGTTACAGGTTATAATTTGGAAGTGTATATTTCAGGAAGGTGAAACAGCAATACACAAAGAACTTCAAGTAGGAGGATGGCTAGCATGTACAAGAAAAAGCAAGAAGACCAGTGTGTCTCGAGTGGGAAGAAAGAGAGAGGGGAATGGTAGGGTATGGAGTGAGTGAAGGAGGTGAGGACCATAGCAAGGAAAGCTTTGTGAACCATGAGAAAGACTTCAAATTTTATTCCAAGTGAGATGAAAAATCACAAGAGAGTTTTGATCAGCAAGAACCCATGTCTTGAAGTTTAACTTTGCTAAGGAAGGACTGAATGATTTTAGGGAAAGTTGGTGGGGGGGAAAGTGAATCATAAAGGCCAATTAAGAAGTTATTGAAATCAGTCCTCTGAGAAGTGATGACAATTTGCCCTAGGGTGGTGGTGGGAGAAATGATGAGTACTGGAAAGATTCTGGATCCATTTCAATGACAAAATTGACAGGATTTCTTGAAGGTTTGGATGTAAAGCTTGAGAATAAGAAAGAAGTCAAGGATAACTCTAAATGTTTGTACTGAGCAGCTGGTAGAATGGAGTTGCCATTAAATGAGGTGGGGGTGACTAGAGGGTAAATAGATTGGGGGAAGATGTTGGGGAAATCAAGTTTTGGTTCTGTGCATTTTAAGCTGCACCTGCCTGTTAGAATTGAAGTGTGTATGTTAAGTAAGCAGGTGGGTATGATACTGGAGTTTAAGGGAGAAATCCATGCTAGAAGTATACATTTGGTTATTGTCAGATCATAGTTGAAGTCATGGGACTAGAGAGTCAGAAGTCACCTAGGATGAGAGAGTTAGATAGGGAATTAAAAAGTCGGAGCCCCTATTCTTGTACATATGTGTTTTTTTTTTAATTTTCAAAGTTTTATTTATTTTGAGATACAGAGAGAGAGAGAGAGAGCGAGTGAGCGTGAATGGGGTAAGAGCAGAGAAAGATGGAGACAGAGAATCCCAAACAAGCTCCACACTGTCAGCGCAGAGCCCAATGCGGGGCTCGACCCCACGAAGCATGAGATCATGACTTGAGCCGAAGTCAGAAGTTCAAGTGACTGAGCCACCCAGGTGCCCTTATACATATTTCTTCTAGCAAGGGCGGCGCCACTTAGCCAGCAGTCTCTGATGTCAATTCATTCCTGTTGCTGTCTTGAGCCTCAGCATTGCTAATGCCCTTAACTGTGACATCAGAGCGGAGTCTTCAAATGGCTCTGATTCTGAGTAGACATTGGAGCTAAAAACTAATGGAATATCAGGAGTTTTCTAGTTCAGGAGAAAATGAAATAAATTTGGCTGCAAAGAATAAGAGGCTGTTTTTTTTTTTTTTTTT